>NC_134880.1:52873943-53103943 GCF_041734735.1 Babylonia areolata | reverse complement strand
CTACAAGCACCTTATGATTTAGTATAATCATGGTGAAACATCCAGATGCCCTATCTTTTTTTACTACCGTGGTTAAAATATATTCAATATTGGTTGAAAATAACTCAGATGTAAGATAATAGATTATCCCCACAGAGCGTATAGAATGTTATTAGATTTAGATAGTAGAGGCCAGAGAAGTTGGCTGCCTAATGTGAGAATGAAACTTTGTGAGTATGGTTTTGGTTTTGTGTGGCTGAACAAAGGTTTCGGTAATATCAGCGAATTTATTATCTTATGTCTTTTGTAGAAGATTGATTTATTGTGATATGACAAAATTGGAATTCCCCTGTTCAAAATAGCGACAGATTTGATTTTTATCGAATGGTTTGTCATATACCTTATGATTTGCCAGTTTATATGTCAGTGAAACTTGATAGACATCTGAAATATACTATGACAAGTTTAGATTGGGTGATGCTGAAATATTTGCCCAATATTATCGGTATCGACTATCATGTTCACTTTGTGCCGTGTTGTCCAGTATCAAGATATCTTAGAGAACAGTTGATTCCGGTTTAATACTGTCAACACCCTTGCCTGTTTAGACTTATCATGATATTGTCATCAACAAATGAGAAAAAAAGCTGTCGTTGAGTTTGCTTTTTATCTGTACAAATAACTCAAAAGGAGAAGTGTATATGTCACATATTGAAGACTTTGAAAGTACGACTTGAGCATTAAAACTGAATATTTTTTTGTTCTTTGTTTTGTTTTTAATTTTGTATATCCCCCTTCTAAGGGGCTGTGGCCTATATGAATTAATCATATCAATCTCAATCTCAGTCTCTTTCTCTCAGTTTATCTCTGTTTCCGTCTCAGTCTCTCTCACTCACACTCTGTCTGCCTGCCCCCCCCCCCCCCCCCCCCCACCCCCGCCCCCCCCTCACCCTCCCAACCCCTCTCTCTCTCTTTCATTCTCTCTCTCACACACATCGGCTACCTGAGTACACAAACAAACACACACACACACACACACACACACACACACACACACACACATATATATACATATGTGTGTGTGTATGTATACACACAGATACACACACACACACACACACACATGTATATATATATATATATATATATATAGAGAGAGAGAGAGAGAGAGAGAGAGAGAGAGAGAGAGACGGTTCGTGGCAACGTGTCCGAGAGTGTGGGCGGTATGGCAATTGCGTGCGCAATGATCGATGATGCTCCAATGAGTTTTTGTGAGAAAAAAAAAATGTTTATTTTGGGGGCGGCGGGAAAAAAAGAGATTAAAAAAATTAAACCGAAAGCTTGGTGAATGCTGTGAGGCCAACCGACAAAACCGAATTATGCAAGTCAGAAGCAAGGCGTGTGAATGCGATGGACCTGACTCGAAAACAATTTTTTATGGGTTTTTTTTTTTCCGATCAGATCTTTAAATTGTTTTGGTGTTTTTTTCGATCGCCAGGGAGTTTTGCACTGTGAGTGGGTGGGTGGGCAAGTGGTGTGTACATATGTGTGGGTGAGGGTGTGGGACTGTGTGGAGTCAGTGTGTATGTGTGCGTGCGTGCGTGCGCGCGCGCGCGCGCGCGCGCGTGTGTGTGTGTCTGTCTGTCTGTCTGTGTGTCTGTGTGTGTTTGTGTGTGTCTGTGTGCATGTGCGTTAATCTTCAATCTGCCTTTTGGACCAGTCACATGGAGATATTTCATTTCCAACTGACATCTGCTGCAAAGCTAGCTTATAAAACTATGGACTTTGAGTGGGAACAAATCTGAAAACTCTTTATCTTTCATTTGTCTGGCCAAAACTTGAAAATACAGCGACAGTATGAGATCCATGGTTTTCTCCACTGAAGCATTCGGGTGCAATAGCCGAATGGTTAAAGCGCTGGACTTTCAATCTGAGGGTCCTGGGTTCGAATCTCGGTGCACCTGGTGGGTAAAGGGTGGAGATTTTTCCGATCTCCCAGGTCAACATATGTGCAGACCTGCTAGTGTCTGAACCCCCTTCGTGTGTATATGCAAGCAGAAGATCAAATACGCACGTTAAAGATCCTGTAATCCATGTCAGTGTTCGGTGGGTTATGGAAACAAGAACATACTCAGCATGCACACCCCCGAAAACGGAGTATGGCTGCCTACATGGCGGGGTAAAAACGGTTATACACGTAGAAGCCCACTCGTGTGCATACGAGTGAACGCAGAAGAAGAAGAAGAAGAAGCTTCAGTGACGGCAACTCTTTTGCATTTTTTTTTTTCTGTTGGAGTGGCAACTTGTCAGCCTGACACAGCAGAATGATGATGACTGTAGTCAGTGCTGACATTGATCCCAGCTAGCTAGGACGACAGGCGCCCGTTGGTAGTCCTGAGTTTGTTGGCAGCTCCACATGCAGTTCAGTATTCTTATCACTGAGTAACAGCTAGAGGAAATATATAAGTGGTTGTTTTATATCACCACCGAGGGAAAATAAGCATCCCTCCAAGTGAGAGTAGCAAAAATCAACATACTGATGGTGGCAGAAGTGGTAACTCTTCTTCTTCTTCTTCATTCGTGGGCTGCAACCCCCACTTTCACTCGTATACACACGAGTGGGGTTTTACGGGTATGACCGTTTTTAACCCCGCCATGTAGGCAGCCATACTCCGCTTTCGGGGGTGTGCATGCTGGGTATGTTCTTGTTTCCATAACCCACCGAACGCTGACATGGATTACAGGATCTTTAACGTGCGTATTTGATCTTCTGCTTGCATATACACACGAAGGGGGTTCAGGCACTAGCAGGTCTGCACATATGTTGACCTGGGAGATCGTAAAAATCTCCACCCTTTACCCACCAGGCGCCGTCACCGTGATTCGAACCCGGGACCCTCAGATTGACAGTCCAACGCTTTAACCACTCGGCTATTGCGCCCGTCAGTGAGGCTTAATTTTTGTGGGTGCTTTTGCGGTATAGGTGATGCGATGAAAGTGATTCTAGTCCCACCTCGCCGTGAGGTACTCACTTACTTACTTATTGCCAATTACAGATACAGATACAGAATACTTTATTATCTCAAGAAGAGAAATGCATGGCATGTAGGGCAGCAACCAGAAGATCCGCCACTCTCGATTGTTTTGGGCCAGCCTCTGAATGGTACCTCAGGTGAGTGTCAGGGTCTTGAGTCAGTTCTCCCTTGACTGTTCTGTGCCAGGTGTTCTATGGCCGTCCTCCTCTCTTGTGTCTACCTTCTGGTGTCCACTGAAGGGCTGTACGGGTGATGTGACCTTTGCTTTCTTGGCATGACATGCCCAATCCATCTTTGCTGCCTTCTCATGATGATGGTCTCCCACGTTCTCTTGAGTGCACCGGGCGAGTGGTTGTTGATTAAAGATTGTATTGGGCAAGACGATTCGCAGGACTCTTCACGTGTGGAAGTTTTACAACTTTATTAGATCACTCTCACTCATCTTTTAGAATTCTGAGCCATCAGTAGAGCAGTGTGGAAAGTAAACAACTCTGGTACATTCTCAGCTTGGTGTTGGTCAGCGTTGTGCTTGATGGAGTCCACACGTGCGGAAGCTGCGGTACGTAGGAATGTGTCTGGGGGCGGAGGGGGGTGCAGCGTAATGTGGGAGGTGGTGTTGGTGTTGATGATGATGATGTGTGTGTGTGTGTGTGTGTGTGTGTGTGTGTGTGTGTGTGTGTGTGTGTGTGTGCGTGCGTGCGTCCGCGCGTGCGTGGTTGCGTGTGTGTGTGTGTGTGTTTGTGTGTGTGTGTCGGGGATCGGCAGTGTTTTATGTGTTGCGCTGGGCCTGTGCACTTTTGTTTGTGCTTCAGTTCATACTGTGAACCTCATGTTTGTTGCATGTCTGTTGTGCATGTGTGTTTGTTTGTGCACATGTGTGTGTGTGTGTGTGTGTGTGTGTGTGTGTGCGCGCGCGCGCGCGCGTGCGCGTGAACTGCATGCGTGCGTTCGTGGCAGTGTGTGTGTGTGTGTGTGTGTGTGTGTGTGTGTGTGTGTGTGTGTGTGTGTGTGTTTACGTTTAATTACTTACGTGTTTAATTATTTATCACGATCATTATTGTCTTTATATCCGCCCCCAACACCGTCAAGGCCTGACTAAGCGTGTTAGGTTACGCTGCTGGTCAGGCATCTGCTTCCTGTAGCCTGCAGATGTGGTGTAGCGTGTATATGGATTTGTCCGAACGCAGTGACGCCTCCTTGTCAACCTGAACTGAACTGACCAAGCTGTTGGATGGTGCTGATCATCTTTTGGCCCGCGCTGTCCTTCTTCATGGCTGACTACAGTGCATCATGCCACATTCGTCTATCATTTGTTCTGGCATAGAAATTTCTTTTTGTAGTTCTGTCCGTAATCTTGGTTTCTACCTCGATTCATCCTTCACGATGGAAACTCATGTGAACCACGTGTGTAAAATTCTTTACTTTCAGCTTCGTAAGATTAGTAAAATCCGCCCCTTCCTGTCTGTTGATGCCGCCAACAAACTTGCTATTGCCTTCATTCTATCCCGCCTAGATTATTGTAATTATCTCTTAGCTGGCCTTCCCAATGATAAACTCTACAAGCTCCAGAAAATACAGAATAGTGCAGCTCGACTCGTCCTTAAAAAGTCGAGGAGAGAGAGTGCTACTGCTCTCCTGCGGACACTTCATTGGTTGCCTGTTCAAGCCAGAATTGAATATAAAGTTGCCTGTCTATGCTTTCAGTGCCTGAATTATGATACCACACCCTCTTATCTTTCTGAGCTTGTTAACCCGTACTTGCCAAACAGAACATTGAGATCTCTTGATTCCTCCCAGCTAACTGTTCCCCGATACTTCCTTAACTCCTGTGGAAAGAGGTCATTCTCCGTCTTCGGCCCAACAACTTGGAATTCTCTGCCTATTGCTCTCAGACAAACAACTCATCTATCTACCTTTAAAGCAAATCTTAAAACTTATCTTTTTAGAAAATACTTGTCATAACTCAAATAGTGCTGTTGTCCCAGGCCCATGGAAATGTGAGTGTGTGTGATGGGAGAGTGGAGAGAATGGGGGTGGGCAGATGGGTGGTGGTGGTGTGTTTCGAAATGGAGAATGACCCGATTTTTACTCCTTTTACCTTTTCTTTTTATTTTACAATTTTTCCAAAATCTATGGCATGCAGATTACAATTATGTTCCTTTTTACATGTATGTATTTTAAGTGAAAATTGCTGTCATCTCAGCCGTTTAATCATGTGTGTGTCTGTGCGTGTGTGTTAGTGTGAGTGTTGTAGTGTAACAGTTGTAGTATTGATAGTATGTTACTTTGTGAGTTTTAATGCATTGTGTTTTTATAATATTAAAGATTCTGTTTTATGTTTCTACTACTTTTTATATGCTTTCTTGTTTCACTTTAGGTACTGGATTGTAAAGTGCTGAGAGCTTGTTTATGCTTGTATTATAGCGCTATATAATTTTTTTAAAATTTAAAATAATATATTATTATTCGGACAAATACCATTGTCCAATCAACAACCATCTACCTGAGTGACGATCTAGTCATCAGCCCCATCCACATGTAATATGCGGCTTCTGTTCTTTCTTTCTTTTCCGTTCGACAGCTACGCAGTCACGGTCGAAGTCCGAGGGATGCCACAAACTCGGGCGTCCGGCGAAGATCGGCTACCGTCCCGCAGAGCTTGTTGTTGAGGTCAGCACCCCCAGGCCAGGACTGCTGCCGCATCTTCTCATACAGGAGGCAGTCTTGAAGAATATGGCATGGGGTCTGGTCAGCCTGGCCGCAATTACATAGGGATGTGGCTGCCACTCCAATCCTCTTCAGGTGTGCTCGGAGGCCGCAGTGTCCTGTGCGAAGGCAGTAGATGGTAGTCTGGTGTCTCCTCTCCAGTGTCCTGATGGGATCATGGTGTGCCTGGTATCCTCCGTTCAGGGTGACCCAGCCTCTTCGGAATCTGCTGCGGAGGAGAGTTTTTGCTTCCTCATAAGTGGCAGGAACGGTTGGCTGTGTGAGCTGGCTTCCTTCCTTAGCAAGGTGGTCTGCACGCTCGTTGCCTGGGAGGCCTACATGTGCAGGCACCCACTGGAGGGTCGTTGGGGCTGTTTAGGTAAGGGTTGCGAGGGAGGGCTTAAGGGACTGGATCAGTGGACCAGGATCAGGGGAGTCAAGGGCCTGGAGTGTGGACATGGAGTCAGTGAAGACGGCTTGTGTGTGTGTGTGTGTGTGTGTGTGTGTGTGTGTGTGTGTGTGTGTGTGTGTGTGTGTGTGTTCATTGTGTGTGTGTGTGTGTGTGCGTGTGCGTGTGTGTGCAGTGCGTGCATGTGTGGGTATGCACAAGTTTTTATATTGATATGCACTTGTATGTATCCTAATTTCTACTGTATCTGTGTTTGTGTATGATTTTCGATTAATGTTTGTACCTTGTTATGTACTATCCCCCCAATATTCCTTGTGACGGGTAATAAAGACATGTTCTATTCTATTCTAAAGTCAATTAAGACATTGTATATGGTTTTGTTGGCGTTGGCCATATTTATCACACAGATCACGAAGATTGAAAATCTGTTCTGTGGTGCTTCTCCCACTCTGAAACAAAGCTTGTTATTCCACAGTGACGTATTCCTCCCGTGGTAGGAGTCTCAGTGTTCAGGATTACTTTGAGCATCACTTTGCTTGCATGGCTGATCATACTAATAGTTTTTTTTCAATTCTGACAGTACGGTATGTTTCATTTTTTGGGTAAAATGATGATTATATGCATAGACTGTCGTGAGAATTTGTCCATGTTGTTGCAGTGGCCATCACTTCTCCGGTCTGTAAAATTTGTCGCAGATTCTGGTAAGGACATGTCACTGCCATTCGGATGAGACGATAAACCGAGGTCCTGTGTGCAGCATGCATTTAGCGCACGTAAACCCACGGCAACAAAAGGGTTGTTCCTGGCAAAATTCTGTAGAAAAAAAATCCACTTCGATAGGAAAAACAAATAAAACTACACGCAGGAAAAAATACAAAAAAAAAAAAAAAGGGTGGCGCTGTAGTGTAGCGACGCGCTCTCCCTGGGGAGAGCAGCCCGAATTTCACACAGAGAAATCTGTTGTGATAAAAAGAAATACAAATACAAATACTGCCTCTTCTTGTTTTATCAGTTTAGCTGCATGGTATGTGTGTGCATGCTGTCATTGCCGGCTGCTTTTCCTACCTTCATTTACACAAATCAAATAATATGCAGTGCAATTGTCCTCACTAAGTTTACTGAGTTGACCTTGCTTTTGCAGTACATCTTAAAATCCATTCAGTGCCGGGGGAAAACTGAACAGTAGAAGGTGGTGTTTCGAGTCATAAAACAATATCTAAAACAATAAGCTAAAACTGAGAAAATGGTCTGGAGATACGCCACCCTAGACTAAATTGTGTAAATTTTCAGCCTTCCAGAATTATTTCCCTTCTTCTGATGACGCTATAGTGACGTTACTATGCACCGATGTGCTTGATACGTGCTTCAGCACTCAAACTGAGGAATTCAAAGGTATACTCACTGGCTCCGTAGGCCTCACTCTAATTATGTTTGATCTGGCTCTGGCTATTGCAGTAAGTCTAACGGATTTGCTCTCTCGTTGTTTTGTGGCCCCCACACATTGAGTCTCTTATATTACGGCTGACCTCAGTTGACCTGATGCTTTACTGATTAATTGATTCTAGCTTTTCTCGAAAGCAACAATCAGAAAACCAAACAGCAGCCCACGGTGTCTCGGGGAGGGCCAGACTACACTGAGAAGCATCCCTGGCAGAAAGGCCGTTTACTGAAGATGAACGTGTATGATTCTGCTGTTTAAGTGTTCATCATCCGGGCAGCCTGTGCATAAAAGCTAATTACGAGAAATGATGGACTTTCTTTGGGAATTTGAAATGATTTAATGTGAGTGGTCATATTTTGGAAACTCTGTATTCAGTGTCACTTGTTAAGTATTCTCGCTTTCAAAGCTGTTCAGTAATTCAGATAAGCAGTTAAGATTGTCCATCACAACTTGACTGACTGAGTTGTCAGACTAGCAGGCACAAATTCATTGGTGTGTGTGTGTGTGTGTGTGTGTGTGTGTGTGTGTGTGTGTGTGTGTGTGTTTGCCAGGCGCTCACACGCAAGTTCAGTCATGGCTGACTGAACTCAGTGATGAACCTGGCGTCCCTGACACTGATTATTATTATTATCATTATTGTCATGAAGTTGTTGTTGTTGTTGTTGTTGTTGTTGTTTTTTTGTTGTTGTTTTTTTGGGGGGGGTTGTTGTTGTTGTTGTTGTTGTTGTTGTTATCATTATCATCATCATTATTATTATACATTATGAAATAATCTATTCATTTTATTTCTCATTATAGGCTACGACTCTGGGAATCGCTCCGGCCGCAGTGACGGTGAACTTCGGCCAGCCACAGTCACGGTAGAGTCAGTGACCGCGGCCATAGCCCGGAGAGCCGGCGTATCACGTCTGTCTACTACTGATGCGCAGATAATCCGAGTCCGTCAGGCATCTGCTAACTTCCCCACCCCTTACCCTCCCTCTCCCCTAAAAAAAAGAAGAAAAAAAAAGCAGATGTGGTGTAGCGTATATGAATCATCCCGCACACAGGCTTTGAAGTTTACAAAAAGTGGCGCAACTGAGAGTGGAAACGAAATCCATAGAGCTGAAGCAAGAGCATGCAGACGAGAGGCACTGCAGAGACGTACGACGAGAGCCTTCTGGGACTACATCAGCAGTACATTAGCTGACGAAGATGTGCCCACTGAGCACAGTATACCCAAGTATAAAAGATCCTGGGCCTGCATAAAAAAACAGAAATCAACAAACTCTGGTGTAGCACCACTCAGGGCCAACGGACGTCCAGTTACAGATACCAAAGGAAAAGCAGAGCTCAGTATTAGACCATCAGTTCCAGACAGCCTTCAGTGATGGTAAACAGTACTCCCGAGACGAATACGAACAGAAATGCGGCACTCAGGAGGAAAACTTCACTGTGCTAGAGGAAATCAGTGTCACAGAAGAAGGAGTGCGTAGACTGCTGAAGAACCTCAAACCGGACAAAGACAGCGGTCCAAATGAGATTAGCTCAAGAATACTCAAAGAGCTCTCCACAGAACTAGCGCCTGCCCTCGCCATCATCTTCAGGTCCTCCCTTCACACTGGTCAAGTACCTTCAGACTGGTCAAGTGCCTTCAGACTGGAGAAAAGCATTAGTCTCACCAATTTTCAAAAAGGGAGAGCACTACAACCCAGCAAACTACAGACCAGTGTCCCTAACCTGCATCGCATGCAAACTCCTGGAACACATTGTCGTCCACGGTTCCTTGATGGAACACCTGGAGAACAACGAAATATTCTGTCACCAGCAGCACGGCTTCAGTTTAGGAAAAACAGATCCTGCGAAACACAGCTGCTAGAACTAGTCGAAGAGTTAACCTCAAACTTGGCAGATGGGCTTCAGACCGACATGCTTATCCTTGACTTTGCGAAAGCATTCGATAAGGTGAATCACAGCCTACTACTCCACAAAATCTACGACTACGGCATCAACGGCAATGTCCACAGATGGATCAGGAGTTTCCTTACTAACAGACGCCAAGCAGTTGTTGCTGACGGAGAGAAAGCAGAGTTTTCCGACGTCAAGCCTGGAGTACCACAGGGCTCAGTCTTAGGACCATGTCTATTCAGTCTTAGTGTACATAAACGACCTGCCCAAAAATCTGAGCTCAAAAGTAAGAACCTTTGCTGACGATACAGCCATCTACGTATAACACCAGCATGCAACAGCTTCAGCAAGACCTGCAAAACCTCGAGATATGGGAAAAGAAATGGGACATGGTCTTCCACCCTGACAAATGCACCACACTCCCAATCACAAGAAACGAAAACCCCATTCTAAGTGATTACAAACTCCATGGCCACACCCTAGCGACAGTACAAACGGCAAAGTACCTAGGAGTCACCCTCCAGGCAAACATGGAATGGGACAAACACGTGTAGTGGCAAAAGCAGGACGTACCTTAGGATTTCTCCGTCGAAATCCCAAGATAGCCTCTTCTAGGCTCAGAGAGAAAGCCTACCTGGTATTTGTGCGACCACTCCTGGAGTATGCTAGCTCAGTCTGGGACCCCTATCTTGAGAGTGACACTATTCAGATGGAAGCCATCCAAAGAAGAGCAGCCAGGTTTGTCACAAATCGATACCATAGAACAGCCAGTGTGACACAGATGCTGGAAAGGCTGGGATGGTCATCTCTGCAGCAACGAAGACAGGCAGCACGACTCACCATGCTGTACACCATGACCTGGCTCGAGTCGACAAAAGTAAGCTGAAATCCCTTCCAGAGCGTAGTCGCAGAGGCCACAACCAGCAGTTCCAACGTATCTCAACCCAGGGCGCCAACAGATACAGGCACTTTTCGTTCCTGCCTCGCACCATTCGGGAATGGGACCAGGATGCTGAGACTGTGGACACATTCAGGACCAGAATAAACCACCACCTGAAAGACACAGTGCTGGATGTGCTTGCAAGGGGCCTCCAGCAGACACGATACTGATCCATAAGCAGATGGAAGTGGGAGGGGGTGGGGAGGGAAAGGGGGGGGGGGATGGTAAATTAGAACTGAAACATAGTCCAAAAAGCTCGGCCTGGCTCAACTGGGTCGCTCTGGGGATTAGCTCTGGGGGACCCAGGGGAGGTGAAATGGCGGAGCAAACCCTTAAATGTTCTCCGCATAATTTATTAGATGACACTGAAAAAGAAAGGAAGAAAGATAAAAATGAGTGGATCCTGTGAGAGGGGACTTCACTGAGTTTCGACCGAATGACCGAATGGTGTGTCTTCGTGGCAGCAAGACTGGCAATGTATGTGGAGGGATCTTGTGAGAGGAGACCGAAAAAGACTGCGTGGGGTGTCTTGGTGGCAGCAAGACTGGGGGGGCAATAATTTTTTTAAATTTATTTTATTTTATTTTATTTATTTATTTTTTTTAGCGGCGACTGGTAGGCCCCCCTTTCATAACAGCGACATAAGAATCAGAGGGTTGGTTGTGGTCGCTCAACGGAAGAAGAAGAGAAGAAAAAGAAGCCTCGATCTTTGAACTAAGCCGACTACAGCCACGATGCTCGGCCTGCCTGACGCACTGGCTTGGCCCTGGTCAGTGACAGCCATGTGAATTCTACTAAACAGCATCACATAGTTTCAAAATTTACACTCCTCGTGACATACAGACATAATATCATTGTAGGTATTGTTAAATTTGTTGTTGTTGTTGTTTTATTGACGAACAGTTCAGTCATTTATGACGGTATTTACATGACAGATTTTATCGCGATCTCAACAGACAGAAAACTGAGGGTGAACAATGTATAAAACACTGTGCAATAAAAACTGTCTTCCCATTGAAACTGCCGAGAGAGACTAGAGCTTTCGTTGGAACGGCAGTCAAGCGTGGAAGACATACGTGACAGTCATTGCCCAACACTCTTTTTCTCAAACGGGACGGTGTTTGTCACATGACCAAGGTCTCGTACCTGACGTCACTGGAAGTGTGAAGCAGACAAAAAATAAGTATGGCGGACAGTCCTGTGTTGTGATGGACTGTTCGATTTGGGAGTTATTTCTTAGCTGATCTGGTACGTACACGTTTCTTTACACATACGTTAAAGTGTTAATGTGTGAGTGTGTGATTTAAAGACGAGGTGGTTTCGCGTCACTAACAGTGCTTCACTGTTTCTATTCGTTACAAAAATGTGTTCCGCAAAGAGTTGAGAGACCGTGCGTGCTTGGATGACTTGCCGCGTGAGTGCAGTTTCAATGAACAGTTGGTTTTGATGCAGCTACTGCTAGAATTATTGAGTGAGTCATAGCATGGGGACAGAGAAAATTGCGTCATTCTCAGTTGCAGAGCTCTACAAAATGTCATAGGAAGCAAGTTGTATACCGCACAATTTGTGATGAAACCAACGATGTTTTTTATTTGACGAACGGGAAAACTTCATGATAAATAATTGGCATGGTAACGCAAACATTCACAACGTTACCAGGCTTTTTATTGCATATGTAACCGATGTACACGAGCGAACACATCACTAGAGTAACCTGCCACGTTTCGATAAACCTTTGCCTGAAAGTCACTCAGATTATGAGTCATTTAAGTTAGATGAAGAAACTTGAATTTGTAAAATAATTGTTTTTCATTTTTACAGGTCTTTGATTCAAAAGTCTGGTGATTACCAGTTTGGGTAATTGTGTATTATAAGACAACCATCATATATTAAACTGTATAAGTTTGACTTTGAGAAGAGGCCTATCATTCCTGAGACTTATAATACCGGTTTAGTAATTAAATACCATGTATTAAAAAAAAAAAAATAGTGTACCACTACAGTGTGTCACACATGATTATGTCTTTACATCAGTCTAGTCAGTTGGTGTTTTTGTATTCGGTGACTTATAAAAGGTTAGACTAATGACTGCCAAGCATGTGAAATACAAGTGCATAGACCATGTCAATTTTAATCAGTCATTCAACAGTGTTGAAATAAATCAGTGGTGACAAATTGTTAGTTGAATATAGTGCACTGAACACAGCCTTCTCCTTTAGTAATAAATAATTACAACATCATAGAAGAAATGACAATTTAAAATCTTGTTTATCCTGTTACGGCAGTATTAGATTGATGACAGTTTGTCATAAAAATTCACTATAGTATTTAGCATAGCCATCAGCAAACAAAAATGGTCTCTTTGTAAATAGTTACACTATAACAGTTATTACAGTTACACTGTTGCAATGAAAGTTATCTATATAAAGTTAAAGACTGCTGTTTGTGCTAAGTATCAACATTTAAAGAAATCTTAAGGGTTATTACTATTAGATTTTTTGAAGAGCCAGTTTGTTATGAAATAAACTGCAGTTGGTTTGGACAGTAAGATTTGAGTGTTCATATTATATGCTAAAGTATTATTATTAAATTTTGAGATCTGATTTGTTTGCCTTGAATTGTTATTGTCACTCATTGACAACACTTTCTTCTGTATTTTGTTATTCATTGTCACTCATTGACAACACTTTCTTCTGTATTTTGTTATTGTCACTCATTGACAACACTTTCTTCTGTATTTTGTCTCTCTGGATTTAGACTTTTACCAAAAAAAAAAAAAAAAGGTTCACATAACTTCTGCAATTCCAGACTGTCCCCGCCTCCCCCCCCCTCCCAAAAAAGGCTTCATACTAACAGAGAACATAAAAAAAAGCCACAAAAAACCCTAATGATCTTTTAAGAAAGTTCTGTTTGTCTAGACTTTATTTTTGTGCATGTTATCATGATGCAAAACACACACATATGAATCCAGTTCGTTATGATGGGAAAGTTGCATCAACATGAAACTTAAGAAGTTAAAAGATTAAAAGATAAGTAGACACTGGGTGCATTCTCTGCATTGATACAGACTGTTGCTGAGAGAGATTTTCAGACTTTTCTCAGTTTTTACTGCAGTTTGTTCAGATGTGCCATATAATGAATGGCACACTGAAATTGAATGTACAGAAAGTTTTATGTTCTTAATTACATTGTGAAGTGTTAACAAATATGGTAACTGGCGTTCACTTATTTGAATGACTTGGACAGTTGGAGTTGGATAGTACATGCAATAGATAATGTTTCCATGTGAAAGAATTAAGATGAGATGTGACAAGCAATAATGATGCACCCTGACAGTGCCCACTGTCAGATATGGTTTATTTGGAAACATTTTGTAAAACTTACATTAGATATAACTTATAAGCGTACATTTTTGGCACTTGGTGGTTTACACACACATTGATACAGTTTGGATAAATAAGAAGAAAAAAAGAAAATTGAATTTAAAATGTCCAGAGCAATGGCATGTTCCTATTGACCTGGCATGAAGGATCTGGTATCGTTCCCCTCTGTTGGTCATTGAGTGGTCGTCTTGACGATATGATGCATGGCACTGCATACTGAGGTTAAGTTATACAAAAGAGTGTGTGCTTTTGTGAGTGCATGTAAAAAATGAGAGATGCCTTGACAGACTAATTGGAGCCGCCCTCATGTCTGAGGTTTGTTGAGCAAACACTTGTATTGCGGTAGAGTGAAGATCTCATCCAATGGCTATTTGCTGTGACTTTAATTATTTTTTGGTGTTGGAACACGGCTGATGACAAAATTGACATGTACTATGTGGTATACACACACATACACACACACTCATTTACACACACACACACACACACACACACACACACACACAGACACACAGACACACACACAGACACACACTTGAACACACAGACAGATACACACACACACACACACACACTCTCTCTTTCTCTCTCTCTCTCTCTCTCTCTTTCACACAGTCATTCACCTGAACACACACTCATTGATATTCTCCCTTTCATTCCTCTCCACAACGCTTGTCTGAATCATATTTTCAAAGCATGCTGGATATTTGTCGCATGTGTTCCATAGAGTGTTGTTGTACTGTGATATTTTTACATTTTTTACATGTAGTAATTAGTGTTAGTCCATCCCTGCATCTTGATTCTTATTCAGCCTCACTATTTATTTATTTATGTTGTTAGTTTATAAATGTCTATAATTTAGACCTGCTATACTGCCTATAGTCTATACAATGTACAGTTAGAACTTAACATAACGGCTACTTGATTTCTATTTCTTTTTTATGTAATGGTCTCACAGAATAATTTCCATGTGTCTTAGCTACCCCATGTTAAACGTACGTCAGTGCCAGCACATAAATATCAGTTAACTTCTGGTTTTATATCATGGCCATTCCTGAGTTGTGCTAACTATTTACCTAAGTAAACTTCGCTCAGACATATAATGATATATACTTTGTACATTGCAGGTTATGTATGCAGAATGGACAAACTTAGAGAAAAACGTTTCTTATGTTTGCTATGCAGTTGGGTTATGTGTTCACAGATTCAGTGTAAATGAACGGATGCTGTGTTACAGTCTGAGTCATTTCATGGCAGTGTCTAGCTTTGCCTTAGTGGAGAAGGGAAATGGTGAGGTAGCTTACTAAATCCTGCTGTCTGTTTTCTTTCGTTCTTCTGTGTTCATGAGTTGTAAGAACGAAGAAGAAGAAGAACTCTATTTTTAAAACCCAGTTAAAGGAGTGTGTAAATAGACAATGAAATTATACTTCAGAAAGAGATTGAAAAAAAAGCAGCAAAAAAAAAAAAAAAAAAAAAGCAAAAAAAAAGCATCATTAATGTTAGTTATAATTGTAGGTGACATTTCTTTGTCATTGTTATTTATTATTGTGCATGGCATTTCTTTGTTTCTTCATTTCTTTGTCATTAACCCCACACATACAGTACATACAGTGACACACCCTCCCATCCCCTCAAAAACAACAACAACAAAACAAAACAAAACAATCAAGTGGGATGCTGTATTTTGACAGGGTTTTTCTGATCATTGATCATGGAATTAGAAAATGAATGATTCATACAATCCTAGACATCAAGAGAAAATGCAGTCTAATATGTTTAGTACATTTTGTGTGTGTGTGTGTGTGTGTGTGTGTGTGTGTGTGTGTGTGTGTGTGTGTGTGTGTTTGATTTTTTGGGTTTTTTGGTGTGTGTGTGTGTGTGTGTGTGTGTGTGTGTGTGTGTGTGTGTGTGTTCATTTTCTCAAAGGTTAAGTTAATGATAATCATTGCTACAATTGTTAAGAGGCATTATCATTATGATGATACATGTACTTGTTTGTTTATTATATTGTAATTATATTATCAGTATTTCAGTAGTTTATATTTGTGCTTTCTTTTGCAGACCATGAAAAGGCATTAATTGATTGGACGAACAGGGAAAACAAATTGATGCCCATTCAAGGTCAGTTTTGTTCAATAAAATTGTTACATTATTATCAGTGTCATGTAATGATGTATTTTTTGTATGCATTACATTTATAATTAAAGGTGCTTCTTCTAAAAGTCTGTATTTTTTAGCAGCAGGCTTTCAGTGAAGTCTGTTTGCTTGTTAAGTTGTTTGTCCAATGCCCAGTGCTTTTACTTGAAAAATAAAGAAAGACACACACACACACGCACACACACACACACAGACACACACACACATGCATACACACACACACTCACACATACACACACACACATACACATACACACACACACACCACACACACACACACACACACACACACACACACACACACACACACCACACACACACACACACACACACCATGTGCACATGCAAACATACACTCAGTACCATCACCACTGATAACAACAAAAAGAAAACCTGACTCCATTCCTTTTGAAATTCAGGTTTTTGCTGATGTTGAACAGCGGTTGCCTTGAAATTATTTTGCATTGACAGTGACATAAATTTGATACTCCATCTTCTACTGAATGGATGCTGTGGTAGCACTGCAACGAGTACAGACCACAGTGTTACTATTCATTGTTAAGTGCTCTGCTTGTTCCCTTTAGTTTGTAGCGTACATCTTCACTCTTTCTAAATCTCATGATTTTATTTCTGACTTGGTTATTCTTAAATGTATATTTGTATCATTAATATGATATTGCTGTGGATGGGAGTTTGGTGTTCAGGCACTTGTTCAGTATTGTCATGATTGTGGTATTATATGTGTGTGTATGTATGACTATATATATATATATATATATATATATATATATATAATATATGTATGTATGTATGTATGTAGATATATATATAAACACCATTAACCCCCTACTGGTGTTTCACTATTCCCACACCCCACCCACCAGTTTTCTTTTTCCTTTTTTCTTTTGTATATAAATTATAATACCATAATCATGACTGCCTGAACACCAAACTGATGATGATGATGATGATTGTATGACAGAAAAATTTACAAATTACATGAAACTCTTGTGACCACTCTCTCTTTCTCAACCTCCTCCCTGCCCCTCAGTTCCCCCCCCCCTCCCGACTCCCCCCTCTCACCCCCCTCCCATTCTCGATTTCCTCATACATGTACATACATGTATACAAAGTGAGTTGGCTGGCATGGGGCAGTACAGTACAGTTAGTTTTTAAATTTTTTATGACAGACACTCTACATGTTGAAAAAGGTGACTGCTTTATTCCAGAGTTAAGGCATTGGGAGCACTCGAAGGGATTTTTTTCTTTCTTCCAGAGCAGTGCCTGGCATATTTAAACAACAACAACAGCAAAGTTTTGTATCATATTTAAAGAATGGAGACATGGCCAAGGCAGGTTGACAGATATGAAAAACTTGGCAGGTAGTAGCTTTATGCACAGCTTAAACAGAACCATGTGTTACACCACTGACAGTGAACAGATGCGATAGAGAGAGAGAGAGAGAGAGAGAGAACTGCATACCAATTAGCCTGCATACAGTGGTGTGGTTACAGGATCACACTTTGCCACCGACAGTGATAGTTTGGAAAGGGCCATGTCTTGTATGTCTGTGTTATCTGAGGACTGACACTGGGACAGTAGATCCTGTAACTGTAAGTAGATAAATTTCTAGTTTTTATCCTGTCAGTAGTATTTTCTAGTTTGAGGTGTGTTCTTCGTATGTCACTCTCTTTATCATTTTATGAACTTTTCAGCAAGGACTATTGGCAGTTGTGATCAGCTGACGGTTATATATATATATATATATATATATATATATATATATGTATGTATATATATATATGCAAGTTAAAAAAAAGGATAAAAAAGCAACCTCCTAGCTTCAATGATTTGGTTGTACAGTATATTGATAAACCATCAGTGGAGTAGCCTCCTAGCTTCAATGATTTGGTTGTACAGTATATTGATAAACCATCAGTGGGCACTGGGGGTTTTGCTTTTTAAAACAAAAGCACACTGCTTCAAGCCATAGCTAATGAGAGCTTTCCATCTGCATGCAATAAAAGTAAATAAGACGTAACAAAGAAACTAAACAAAAAATTTCCAAATCTCTGACTTCCAGAAGTTATTGCATGTTCATGTGTACGCATGCATGTCCACACACATTGCACGCATGCACACACAGACAGAATAGAAAGACTAGAATTAGCTAACATGGAAAGGGTTAGCATGGTGAGAAAGAGAGAAGGAGAGAGAGGGAGCCTGTATCAAGATAAAGACAGACAGGCAGACAGACAGACACATGCATACACATAATTGTTTTAATCAGTGTTAATGCAAGGGAAGAACATGATGCAAAGAGGGGAATGAAGATTGAGATAGTCATTAGTACTGAAAAAAGATAGAGAGAAAGAGGGACAGAGAAACAGAGAGAGAAAGAGACAGACAGACAGACAGACAGAGATATATAAGAAAAAAAAGCACAATAGTGAAAAAACGGGTAGTGAGTGGATTTCCTCACTTATTTTAATGGTAGGAAGGAACATAGTGCAAAGAGGGGAAGGAAGGTTGAGAAAGGGTCATGAGCACTGAAAGAAAGCCAAAATACTGAGAGAGAAAGAAGGGCAGAGAGAGAGAGAGAGAGAGTAGGGAAGAAACAGGAAGGGAGTGGATTTCCGCTGGCTGCCATAGAGTTTTGCTGATCCTTTCTGGAAACCTGATGAATTATGCATGGAGGGGAGAGACATCAGTACAAGCATCACTGGGGAGAGAAGGGGTGGGGGTGGGGAGGTCTGGGTGGGGGGGGGGGGGAAGGAAATCAGTTGTCCTCAGACTTGTCATAGCCTCTTACATTTTGGGGGGGAGGTATGGGTGCGGGATGGGGGGTGTTGTTCGGGGTGTGGAGTCTTTTTCTAAAAACTAAGGTTTGTATGAGTGGTGGGGTATATGGAGTGTGTGTGTGTGTGTTCGTGAGGGTGGCAGGGGAAGGGGAGGTGAAGCGGGTTGGTAGTGTTTGGTAGAGTGTGTGGTATGTGTGTTAGCATAATTTTGTACATGTGTGTAGCATATTGCATATGACTTTTTATGAGTGCTTGCACTTATTTTTATGTGATGTGTGTACATACATGTGCATGAATCAGAGTATGTGTGTTCGTGTGTGTGTCTGTGTATGTGTGTATTCTAGATAAGTCCAGACAGACAAATGTGTCGTGAGTCATGTGCATTTTCAGCTACACATGTGCAGACTGGCAAATTTTAGAAACACACAGACTCACACATTCAATCTCTTCACTTGCTCTGTCTTTCAGTCACTGTTTTTTTTTCCCCCTTCTCTCTCTCTCACACACACACACACACACACATATTTGGTACTCAGTAATGCACACATACATGCATATACGCATGTGCATGCGCGCGCGTGCGCGCACACACACACACACACACACACACACACACACACACACACACACACACACACATTTGGTACTCACACAGTCACACACACAAACACAGTGAGAGAAATGTTCATCTCTATCTGCGTCGGTTGCCCAAAAAGTTATAAGTACTGGAGGCATGACAGACAGGACAAAGTGTCACAATCAGATGATATTCTGGTCCGCACATAGACACTGGAGTTTCTGCGGAAACAACCATTTATGAGGACTGCTTGTGAAACATTCACAAAAACATCCCAGTTTAAACTTCCTGATTTTATTAACAACCACTTGGAAAATGATGCCTTTGAGTGAGTGGTCCATATTCGTGCTATCTAGAATGAAAGTGGGTGTGCCTCATCCTTCGATGTCAACAGTCACCATTGTGTGTTCAAGTGTTTGGCCTCAGTGTGCCTCGCAGCTGGCTGTATCCATAACAAGCTTGTAAAGGTACTTCTCATCTTTCTTAATGGGAAGTGTGTGTGTTTGTACAGGAACTGATCTGTCTCTTGAAGTTGCACTTGAGCATCCAGTTTCTTTCACTTTTTCTTTTTTATTATGGGAACAGGTATTCAGGAGATCAGTTTCGTTATTAAGGGGGACCACTCTTATGTTTCTTCTCTTGAATGATAGCTTTTTTGTGACCGTGAAAAACTTAATTACACTCTTAATGATACCACAGTGAGAAGGAGGGGTGTGATCATTGCTGTTTTGCTGGTGCATGGATGTGTATAAAAGGAATAGAGATGTAAAGAAAGTATTTGGTGGTGGGCATTAATTAAAGAGGTGCACGGGTGTGGAGAATGATGAAAAAAAAAATTCATGACAATAGAAATTCTGCACTTAAATGTATACAGAAGAAACACTGGCATACTAGAATAGTTATTGTTACCTGTATTACTTACTGCATTTATACCATGTTGTATTGATAATTATATTGGCGTCATCAGGTGTAAACAGACCCTGCAGATATGTTTCATGTTTTTTGTTTTTTTTAATATATATATTTTTTAATACTTATCATGTTTATGAATAATGAAAATTTTAATTAATACTGTTTTCTTTCCCTCAGTTATGTTCAGGGTAAGTGTTAGCAGAGTGAGTTGTGGCACATGCACATATGCTTGCATACATGTACTGATACACATAAACACAGACAAATGTACTGCATATGTTTATTCATTGATTTTTTTTTTTTCACCAGCTCATGTCAGTTGGTCATGTATTATCTAATGCTCCCAGTTCAATTAAAAAAAAAAAAAAAAAGACCATACCAGGCTTTACAGAAAGAACACACACACATGAAATATGCAGATACATACCTGTAAACTTCCAGATAGACAAGCGCATGTGTGTAACTAAGCATTTAGAGTTTCATACATTGCTTGCACACATATGTGTGTGTGTGTGTACATGCATATACACATGTGCACCCCCCCACACACACACACACACTCGCACAACATGCACATGCACATGCACACACATGCAGATACGTGTACGTATATATGTGTATACACACTATGGCCGTATGGAAAATAAACACAGAGAGGTGGAATGGGAAGGAGCAGTAGAAAAATAATTTCAGACCTTGTTAGTTTAAACCATTTGGAGCAATAAATATCACAATATGAAAGTAAATGGAACAGCTCTGGAACAGTAAAAACCTGTCCCCCACTCCCTTTTCTTCTCGCCACCACAGGATTTTCATGGTTATGTTAAGACATGATCAAGATAGCAAGGTTCGTAGTCAACTTTAGGGACAAGCGTTACAGTTTGACAAGCGTGACAATGGAGTTGCTGACCTGACATCATTTGCTGAATATTTCTTCAGTATAATTAGCATCAGTCAGCAAAGGTTTCATGAGCCTGTGAGGTATATTTATGTGTTGAAGTTATTTAGTAACACTAACACTAACAGTAACGCACACATGCATGCATACACGCACGCACACGCGCTCACACACGTACGCGCGCATGCGTGTACACACACACATACACTCAGTGCACTCTTGAATTGACTCATTCACACATATATATGCTCATTCACAATGAATCTGTTAAGAAATTTTGAAAAATAAAAATACGATTAGAAATAGTCAAAATTTATGTGTCATGAACTATGAAGATAAATTTTCATCACCAAAACTGATGTGAAACGTTATTTTTAATTTTATGCTTGACTTATACATTTTCGCCCCCCTTTTTTGTAAGATTATGCTGATGATAGATTTTAGGGCAAATGAATCATAAATGGGAAACCTCTAATACCTGGCAAACATTTATTGCACTGACTGACTCAGCAACTGTCTTTAAATGTTTTGACTAATTTGAGGGATTAGACTATCTGATGATGGGCAAGGGCTAGGGTATGAGACTTTTCGACTGAAGACTTAAGTTAGGGTCTGAATGCTTGTCACACCTGATGGGTGAGGGATGTATTTTTATTTCATTCTCCATGGTCAGCAAGTGCAGACATTCTAGCACCTTCAACCCCCTCACTGTGTTCAATTCATGAAATTGTTTATCCTGTTATTATGTTCACAGACATTTTTCCCTTCAGTTCATGCTCATGTTAGTTGGGTTTTTGGGGTTGGTTTTTTTTTTTTTTTTTTTAGAGACAAACAGGAAAGAGTTCCCTTCTGAGCTGTAGTGAATTTCTCTTTGCTTAAATGAGGATGCTCCTCTTCGGTTGCCAGCCAGGAGCACACAGTGTGCATCAGCTGTTGTTTTTATTGCAAAAAGAGGAAGGTGGCAGAAAGGTAAAGACACTTATCTGACAATTACAATGTCTGTGAGGGCCTGGGTTTGATTCCCAGTCTTGGCCTTTTTTTCTGAACGCCTAGTCGTTCGGCTGAGACGATAAATCAAGGTCTCTTGTGCAGCATACTCTTGCCCCATTGCAACATTAATATTGTCCTTGGAAAAATTTTGTAGATGAAAACCATTCATGATTGGAACACAAGGGTATGCATTCACTTAAGGTCTGACTAGTTTGTTGGGTTATGCTGCTTGTCAGTCATCTGGCTAGCAGATTTGGTGAAGTGCACATGTATATTGTATGATTTGTCTGAATGCAGTGACACCTCCTTGAGAAACTGAAACTGAAACTTTTGCATGCATGCTTACTTCCTCTTTGGAGGAGGAACAAAATGGCTAACATGATCAGGAATTTCAAAAACAACTCTTGCCTCATGTAAAGCAGACCACATGCAAATTGTGGACTACGATTTATGCGGATAGCTAGACTTTGATGGAGTTGTAACGTGCATGGGATGAGTCAGGAACTGGATGTGATGACATTGTGAGGGAGGTGGTGGGAGGGTGTGGGAGGGGGGTGATGGGAAGCACAGTGGCTCCTAAGACAGTGGTTTGCCAAATGACACTGCTGTTACAACAGTTGGAAATACTGTGACGCACAACCCTTCCAACCGTTGGGAATTGGCTAGACCAGTTTATTATTGGACTTTCCTGAAGCGGGAAGGTCATTTATTGTCCTTGTCAACCACAAAGAGAAGTTGAGTCATCTGTGCATCATTGAAAAGGGCGTGTGTTGTTTTATTTCAAAAGACAGGATTGGATTTTTGATTCAGTTGCAAAACTTTGCTTGTTCTTTATCTTTCTCTCGCACAACATTGGCTTAGCCTGCAATTATGAGTTGAACTGTAAGTTTAGCTTTTTGACTGAGTGAAACAAAAGAGTTTGTATACATTCTCTTGTCCATCTTATTGTCAAGTTTGTCAAAAAACGGTGTTCGTATACATTCTCATGTCCATCTTATTGATATTTAGTGATGTATAAAATTTCTAACCTGACTTCTGAATAATATCGTACTCATTATGATAATCATAAACCGCTGATTGTTGCTACAGAATGTGAATGCTCTCATACCTTGTTTTGATCTAGCATATAATTTTTGAGTCTGAAAATTTTCTTTTTTGTTTGTTGATGTGAGTTTTAGCAATGTGTCATTTTAACTCGATTCACAAATAATGGATAAGTTCAAACTTGTATAGATCTCCAAAATAGTTGAAGACAACAGTACACATTGTGGCGTGCCGTTTTTTCTTGATTGACAAATGATACTAAGTTCAAATTGGTATCTCCAAATAGTTGAAGATAATTCTTTAATCGTTCACAGTGGATTTTTTTTTTTTTTTTTTTTTTTTTTTTTTTTTTTTTGAATACCAGAAATAATCTGTGATAGGATGTGGAGAGGTCACTGTGTTGTACCTGGCCTGCTTTGTGTCAGGTGCACCCAGCCGACATGCATTGCAAAGGCTTTTGTTCTCGTGTCATGTGGGCTGCCTGATTTGTGTTTGCCAAGTCAACGGGAGGCTGGTGAAGGTCCATGATATCTTGATTCATCGTACAACACACACATACACATACACAGACACACACACACACACACACGTACACGTGACACACATGTATGAACTTTGCACAACAATGAAAGCCCCACAGGTATAAATAGTTGTCTTCCATAACTGGTTTGGGAAATACTTTCCTTCTCATCATTGACAGTTCTGCTGTATAAAGATTTCAGATTTTGCCAAACCATGTTCATAAAAAAATCACTCTGCAAAGCTTTACCTCATGTTTGGTGACACATTTGTGTGTGTGTATGTGTGTGTGTGTGTGTGTGTGTGTGTTACTTACATTAATCAGTGACAGTGGCATAGGCTGGCTTCATGGCAGATACATACTGTATTTCTTTATATGTTGAGTCACCACACCTGTGCGTGTAATCAACATTTTAGGGGTGTGTGGCAGTGTTCAGTGACACATAGTAAACACTATATACCAGTTGTTGCTGTGTTTTACGCACAGCTGCTGTGGAGTACATTGTGTACTGGTGGTTTATCCTCGTTCTGTATGTAGAGAGAGAGAGGGGGGGTAAGGGGCAGATAGGGAAGGTGAATGAGTGAATGAGAGCATGTGTGCATATGTGTGTGTGTGTGTGTGTACGCACGCATATATCTATATACATATTTTTATATATGTATGTTTGTATGACTCACAAGAGTGTACTAGTGTTTGTGTTTGTGAGTATGTGTGTGTATTTTGCTGTATGTGTCTGTGCACACGAGTTTGTATGCATGTGTAAGGGGGAGAGAAAGAGAGAGGGAGAGAGAGAGGAGCATGTGGATGGATAGGTTATGGAGAAAGAGATGGGCATAAAAATTCATATTTGGATGTTTGCAGTTTGTTGTTTAAGAGAGGAAGAAACACCTAGACACACTTCTCTGTTCCCCCCCCCCCCCCCCTCCCCCCCCCCTCCTCTTTCTCTGTCTCATGTCTCTCACACTCACACACACATGCAAGCACACTCAAATGCAAGGTCAAAGTGAGAGAGAAGGATATAGGACAAAAAGACGATGGATGTAATGAAAAGAGAAAAGGCATATAATTATATGTATGGATAGAAGGAAAGAAAGATGTGCATGATATTGATAATGTTGTTATGTACTTGTGTTGTTACTTGTGAAGCAATCAGACATGCACACATACACACACACACTTACCTAGGACAGGTTTGGAGAGAGGGGGTGATAGTGTTTACATTGCAGACTTGATAGTGTTCACATTGCAGACTTTATTCCAATGATTTTTTAGTATATGATTTTGATCATTATCGTGTATTGTCCCTCAGTCTTTTTTAGCCATTGGGGCTCCGCATTAGAAGGTTGGGCCCAACCCTGTCCATCTGCTGTTATAACCTTCCCGAACTGAAATCAGGTACCCACTCACACCTAGGTCCAGTGCCCTTTCCAAGGACCCAATTAATTTCTGAAACCCTGATCACTGGTGAACATATGTCCATCACTTAACCAGTTCTGCCAAAGGGTCTCTACTGTATGATTATGCACAGCGAGAAGCATCTAGTAGTGTCCAGTTCCGTCAGCCAGTTTAATTCCTTCTTGAAATCAGAATCGGCCATAAGAAGTACAGAATGTATTATTATGTATCCCGTTTGGTTTTAATTTTCAGGAGGACTACAAATGGCATTTCGCCCAACGGAGGCCCCAGTCTATGTAAGTTTGTTTTCACTTTTTTGATTTTTTTTTTTATTGGATTATGTTAAAAAAATTTTTTTTATTGGATTATCTATTTATTAGTCATTTTTCCATGCTTCACTATTCATCATTTAATTTGTTATATATTTTATTGTAATTTCTATTGTTGGATTGACTGTTAACCTGCTGTTTTGTTGTACCCATTTATCATGGAAAAGATCATATAACTTTAGAACACATTTTTTTCTGTCCACAGAAAAAGATAGATATTATGTGACAAATTGATTGACTCACTTTCATTTTCTTATTTCTCAGATTGTTTGACATTTATATTATTTGGTCTTCAAGTTGGATATATATTCATTTATTTTATTTTATTTTATCTTCTGAATTTGGCAAGAGGAAAGAAGCAACACACTGTTTTGCTTTCATCTTTGTTGTTTATTTTGGTTAAATGAGGAAGATTTTTCTTCTTTGCTTTACAAAAGTGTCCGAGCATGTCTAGCAAGGAAGTGGTTTTAAAGCCACAAACAAGACTGTGCTTGTTAATGTTATGCTGCAACTGAGCACACAATTTTTTTTTTTTTTTTTTTTTTTTTTTTTTTTGTGGTGTGCTGCTTTCAGTTTTGTCCAGGAGACCAGAAAACAAAACTGGCGTGTGGGTGGGGGTGGGGGTGACACATCGGGGAACACAGTTTTACTGTGACGTTTTGTTCTTAAATGTTCATGGAATACATTTTTATGTTTCAAACAGATGTACACACAAAAGCGTGCTTGTAGAAAAGAAGACACTAGTTTCAGCCCTTGAATGCTAAAGAAAGCATACATTTCCAGTAAGTTACACACACACACACACAAAAAGGGTTGGTCAAGCTTTTCTTTCTTTATGTACCAAGCTTGTAATGTGAGCTGTATATGATTTGAGTTCAAATGGGAATCAATGCATGTACTTACAAAACAGTTATATATTCAAGCGTACATGCACACATACAGGTGTTGTAAGGATCTGCAGACACAAAAAGAAGAAAACATACATACACACACACACACATTTATACACATATAAACACAAGAAAATATGCATACATGTTTAATGTATTTTGTCACATATGCAGACACACACTCACATTTTTTTTATTTATTATTCTGCATGTATTTTTTACTATTCTGTCACATGTGCATGTACATGCACACATTTTTTTCATAAAACGTTTTTATATTTTCTATCAGTTTTTATTTTAGTTTGATGTATTACCATCTCTTAAAGCTCTCTTCTTCAGTTGCCACACTTTGTCTTTGCATGGCAGGACTGGAAGCAACAATGTCAAATGCTCCATTCTATCTCTATGTTTGTACGGTTGGACTTTAAGCAACAGTGTCAAAGACACCTTTCTATCTCAATGTTTTCACTTCTGGACTATAAGCGACAGTGCCAAATATTTTCCAATTGTATGTTTGCACGGTTGGACTATAGTATGAGCAGCAGTGTCAAATACTCTGGCTGGACTATAACTTACAAGTAACAAAGTCAAATTCGCCTTTCTATCTGTATCATGTGTATGTTTGCACATCTGGACTATCAGCAAAAGTGTCAAATGCACCTTTCCATCTCTATGTTTGCACAGTTAGACTGTGACTAGCAAAAGTGTCTAGTACACCTTTCCATCTCTATGTGAGCATGGTTGGGATATAAGTGAGAGTGTCAAATCATCTTGAAATGTACCTGTCCATCTTTGTGTTTGCACTACTGGACTATTAGCAGCAGTGTTAAATACACCTTTCTGTCTATATGTTTGCATGGTTGGACAATAAGCAACAGTGCCAAATGCACATTTCCATCTCTGTGTTTACACTCATATCTTGTATATTGGCTTATCACCACTTTGAAGGATCTCTCCATTCTTACTTATCTACTGTCCTTTATACTTACATCCCTTCCTGTTCTCCCAGGTCATCTGCTGAAAAGCCTCTTTGAGTCCCCAAAACCTCTTCAAAGGCATTTGGCCAAAGGGCCTTTCAGTATCAAGAACCTTCTGTCTGGAATTCTCTTCCTCTGGATCTCCATCACTTTCCAACGCTGTCCTCTTTCAAAACAAACTTAAAGAGGCATCTATTCAAACAGGCCTTTGGGTTTGATGAAGCATAGCTAGTTGACGGCGTTCTTTCGCTTCGTACCCCCCCTTCTTTGCCTTCTACTAAGTCATCATGTAGTTTGTGTGTGTCTGTGGGTGGATGTTTGTGTGTGCGCTTGTGTGCATGGTATTTTTGTTATGTCTGGTGTGTGTGTGTGTGTGTGTGTGTGTGTGTGTGTGTGTGATCATACAAGCAATTTGTAGTATTATCTTGGTGTATTTTATACACATATCTTTGTTGTTTTTTCATGTGCAGAGGTAATGTTATTATGTACTATTGTATACATGTTGTTTCATGCAAGGTGCTGGTAGCCCATTACATGGGGAGTTTGCACCATATAAGTACCATCTGTTGTTATTATTATTGTTATTATTATCATCTGACTCCTTACCTGTGGCTGGCGGTTGGCGCAGGGAGGGGACGTGCTGCAGGTGAACCTGGAGGAGGAGGATGTGGAGAAAGAGGGTGCGTTGCCCGTGGTGGGGGAGGAGGACGAGCTGTACCTGCTGCTGGAGGGGCGCAGGCAGGTGCACGTGACCACCCTCCGGCACAGCCATGACCTGGTGTGGCTGGCCCCCATCCCAGGTATGATAATAATAATAATGATAATGATACTAATGGATACCTATATAACACACTATCCAGAAATCTGCTCTAGTTGCTTTGCAAAACACTTTTGTTTACATAACTCATTACATTAGTATCGTGTACGCACACCAAAATGTGACTAACAAATTAAACACACACACACACACACACACACACACACACAGAAGTATGTCTGATACAGTGTTAGGGGTGGAGGATGCCCTTAGAGAGAGTGTGTGTGTGTGTGTGTGTGTGTTTTCAGGTCAGTTTGTGGGATGAAGCCCTTGAGCCTGGGAAGAGACTGGAGGGGTGGGTGGGGGATGGGGGGGGGGGTACATATCCACATACTTAGAGAGGGAAAGTGTGTGTGTGTGTGTGCTGTAACAAAGAACAACAATTGCTGGATAAATTCAGTGGTGCTAAAATTTGAGATAAGGTCTATGCTGAAGTAATTTGACTGCCAGGGCAAACTCAGCTCTGGATAGGAGCTTGCCACTGGCTGAAAAAAAACCCCATCCCTGTTAGGGCAGGGAACTCCCACTCTCCAAGCTGTTAGTCTGTGACACTATTGTTAACCACTTTGCCACAGTGGCTGACTCCATCCTGATTTCATCTTGAGTTATCAAATCTGTGTTAGAATGCCATGTCATTTTTGTTTGGGGGAAACTGGCTGAGTAAACAGCACATGCCCCACAGCAGCTCATGTCTGTGTCATTTCCGTTTCTCCCCGTCATGGTTTTGGTTAAGTGGTGAGGTCAGTTGTCATCTGCAAAAACTGTTGTTTTACACAACAGACGATTGTTAGGAAGAATGTGGGAAAGTGCAGTTATGTCAGGCTGTAAGTAATGACTACTGGCGGTCATGTAAGTGGGATAAAACCCAGGTCAGCAGGGATGGTGGTAATGTCACTTCAACATAGAGAGAAAAAACAGGTTATGTCAGTTTGAAGCTTTCAGCTGACCCCCACCCCCACCCTCCCTACAGCCCCCTCAGTCATCACCCCATTTTTCTGGTTTTCCAGCCAGTCATTATTTTGGGTCTCTGTCTCTTTTCTGTCTCTGTCTGCCTGCCTGTGTCTTGTCTGTCTGTCTGTCTCTCGGGTTTCCTGTTTTCTGATTTCCGCTGTCAGTCTGACATTTCATGGGAAGGTGGATGAGAGGAGTTAATGTGGAGTTAGTTAATGCTTTGAGGTTTTGTTGTTGTTGTTAGTTTTATAATACACAAGTTCCTGAGCTCACAATGAACACTACCAGTTGTGACGTTGGGGCTGCCACTGTGCCAGCAAAAAGAAGTCTTCTGTCATGCTGTGTGTCACACAGGTTTGGTTGAGAGGAATGGAGCAGGAACAATGAAGAGTGATAACATAACACAGATCATGTGTAGAGCAGCGGTTTATAGAAAGCAACAGCTGAGGTGAACTGACCTCTATGTTGCTGGCTGCGATGACCTCATGTGGGTGTTACTGATAGTGATAGCGTAGGGCTTGTCATGTGGATGCAAGATCTGGGCTTTGAAGGAGGCAGCTGACAGGCGGAACACTGATAACTGTGACAGTATCACTATCAGACCACCATTGCATGTGATGGAAAAGTTAATTGCAACAAATCTTTTTAGTCTTTGACACTAGGTTATGTTTACACCCACACACACCCCGCCCCATTGCAAACTTCATGAGAGAATATAAGGTATTCTTGGAATATTGTTTTGTTCTCTTTTTTTTCTGTTTGCTGAACACAGGAATTTGACGGTAATATTGATGGTGACTGAGGGCATATGTCTTACATTGGTTAAAATAAAACATGTGGTGATTTACAATTTTGTACTGTCCACATATGTATGCAAACACACACACACACACACACACACACACACACACACACACACACACACACACACACTCTCCCTCTAACTCCCCTTTTCACATTACCTTCCTACCGCAACACCCCTGACACACACTCAAAATTACACACACACACACACACACACACCCTTTCTCTCTCTCTCTCTTTCCATATGCATGAACATCCATAGTCGTTGATTTGACATGTCAGTACACATAGTGATGTGACACTGGACAGCCCTGCAGTATATCTCGGTTCTCATTACACTGTTGCTCCTCGCTGGCACAGGACACGAAACTGCGGAGAGCGTGCACCTCTCTGTGGTCCGCCTGTCCCTGGAGCAGGACCATGCCGACACCATCGCCGTTGGAGAATTCGGCTACCACTTTGACTCTGCCTTCTTCCTGGCCCAGTTCCTGATCAACAGCGTCAACAATCCCAGCGCCCTTGACGACCTTGAGCTGATCCGATCAGACAACTTTGACCTGGCCAATGAGCTGCTGTCCACGCTGGACGCACGGCTGAGTGGGGCCCTCAGGCACATCCCCTTCCCTGAGGGCTGGCACCTCTTGGGATCTGAGGACGGTCAGTGGGGCATGGGGGGCACAGCGTGGACACGTAGTGGACTGATAGTGGGCAGATGGTGGACTGATAATTGTTAGATAAAGAATAGTTACCTCTGTGTGTTTTTGTGGACTACGCATTTGATAGTGGGCAGATAGTGGACAGATAACTGTTAGATAAAGAATAGTAACCTGACTGATAACTGTTAAATAAAGAATAGGTACGTGTGTGTGTGTTGTTGTGGACTGGCATTTCTACATTCAGTTTTATTCAGTGTTCGTAAACTCAATCACAGTTAAGTTCCATCTTTCCTTTGCTATTCCTGAAATATGCAGCAGTCCAGAGGGCACAGCCTGAAGTTCATCGAAGGAAAATTACTCTATAGATTAGCACATTTCCACAAGCTAAAGGCAACATCTGTTGTGACATTTACTCAAAAGGGTCAGAGTTGAAAAGAGGAAGGTTTGCTTCACGTGTGCCAGCATTTTTATTGAATTGAATTGAACTGAATTTTATTTTTTTCTTCATTTTATTATATTTTTTTGCTACCTCACATTCTACACCATTTCAGTGGCATTACTCTCACACTCCTCAACATAATGTATGCCCACACCTGTGTTTTGTAGCAGTCTGCAGGGAGATGTGTGTGTGTATGTGTGTGTCAGTCTGCTTCTTGCACTTGAACTGGAAAAAAAAAATCTGATCCGGTTTGGCCTCAGTACTTTTCATTTTGAAATCAGCTTTGTTTTGAGTTCTGTTTGGCTTAGCTCAACATTTTTAGTTTGAAGCTAGCTTCATCCAGGTTTTGTGTGTTGTATAGGTGCATTTGTGGTTAACTGGGCTATCAACAGTATACATAAGACAGGTATATACAGATATGGAAAGGTCTTGACTTGGTTGGTCTTCTGTGCTGAAGACGGGTCATATTCTTCAGATTGTCTTGTGTGGTCAGCATGATGAAGCTTAATGGTCACCGACAGCCATGCATCAGGTAAGTGGACTGTAAGTCAGGGCATTGAGTGCTGGTCATCATCTCTAGTGTCTGGTTCATTAGTGGAGAGCAGCCCTGTAACTTGTGTGGTTATCTCCAAGGACTGACCGGCGATTTCTCCTGATTGAGGAGTATTACTAGGGTTGGTCATTTGTCATGAACAAAGCCATGGTGTACCACAGTGGTAGGTAAAACCAGGGAAAGCTGTGATAGACTTGTTCACTGTGATTTTTCTGTTTTGACCAAGCATGGCCAGACAGGGCAAGCATCATGTTTTACTTGTTTGGTTGACTGCTTGGTTAGTAGAGTGGAAAAAAATCTGCCATTTCTGGCACCCACATTAATTACATGAAAACTAGGAATGAATGGGTACTGCAGCCCAGTTATTATCTGTAAAAATAAAGAACAAAAAAAAAAAGAGAATGATACTGAAACCTGACAGTAGCAATTAGTCACCTCTGGAATGCTGCTTCAGAATCAGTAAAGGTATGCCATGATATAATCAGATTTTTTGGTTGTTTTTTTTTTTTTAAATACCCCTGACAGTTTGACATGTATAAAGTGTAAAAAGAGTCTCCACAGGTTTTGTTGTTTCATTATGGTGGTTTTTTGGTGGCGTGTTTGTTTTGTGACCTGTTTTCAGCTCTGTCAGGCCTTGTGTGGTGGGTCAGCTGGGCTCTGGGCCAAATGAATCACTTGAGGCCTTCATCATGTATTGTTATATTGCATGTGTGCACACAATTTTTATTTTTTGTGTGTGTCATCTTGATCACATGAGTGTTGTGCAGCTTGGTACGGGCTTTGTGCATGGGAGCTGTTTGTCCTGTTGTCAGGCTTGAAGGGGGTAGGGGTAGGGTTTTGGGGGGGACATCAACAACAACAGCTGTCAGTTGTGCTGTGCAGGCTGGGGCAGACGAAAATGGCTGATCAGTCCAAAAAACTGTTCTTTGCTCAGATGACAGTAATTCGTCAGGTGGATTTAAGCTGTTCCTGAACTGAACACTGCAGTAAAACTGAGCAGAGGTGTGCAGAATATCTGTAATTGCTACATCTCATCTGTTGTTCCGTAGCAGTATTTAAATAACAATAGATGAATAAATATACCAGTATCAGAAGATCCACGGGTGACACACAGCTGCTACACCACATTTGTCATGTCATATGAATCACGAAATGAAGAATCAAAATGGAAGAAGGCCATATTGAAAAAATAGTTTAAAAAAAAAGAAAAAAAGAAAAAAAGAAGGCTAACTGGATAAGAGTGTACAAATTAAAAGAGGTATGAAGAAATAAGTTGGTTACATTTTGATGCAGGGACAGATTATTGCCTAGTAATAAAAATGCAAGGAATTTGTTGTTGTGGCCCAAGCTCCGAATCACAGGACAAGAAAAGACAAGACAAAATTTTTATTATCAAGGGTAATAGATGAGCAAGTAACATGCTTTAAAAAAAATTTTTTTTTACATCCATCCATCGCCCGAAAGAGGGAATAAAGTAAGAAGCAAAAATGAGTAAAGGAAAAAAAAATCAAAACATAATCAAAATGCACATATCCATATTTGCCTGTTATCCCACCATTCACAGCCATTCCACCCAAAGCAATATAAATGAAAACAGCAAGAGGAAAGAACAAACAAGCTAAAACAACAAAAAAACAACAATGTGCAGACACAGTAAGGAGAACAACAGTCCATCCGTCACAGCCAAACACCACCCCACCACCAGCTCACACGCTCTCTCACACACACATACACACACACAACACACACACACACACACACACACACACATGCACACACACAACACACACACACACACACACACACACACACAACACACACACTCACCAAATGTAAAAACTTGTAAGGTGGATGGACAGACAGAAAAAAGAGCAAAAGGGAACCCACAAATTAAGGAAAGTGATACTGGATTTCAGGTTTCCAGTTTTGTGAATAGGAACATTTTTAGATTCTGTTAAAAGTTGTTGTGGTTAGGTATATATTTTAATGTGATGGTAAATGATTCCATTAAGTTCCCCCGCTGTATGTGAGACTGGACTTACAAAGTTCAAGCTTTAGAAGCAGTTTTATTGATAACTTATTTGCATGTCTTATATTGTTAACTTGGAAATTATTTACAATTGAAGGAGGTGCGTAGCCACTTACTGGTGTTTTTGTTTGTTTGTTTGTTTGTTTGTTTTTTTGGGTTTTTAAAAAAAACAAAACAGCCTTCTTGTGTTAAAGTTTTTCAAAGCACATTTGTGTAATCTAACAAAAGTTTTTAGAGTATTAGTGCCAGCAGATTCCAACAACAGAGAACATTAGAAGCGTAATCTATAACTGACTGTATTATGTGGACATGAAAAAATTGTTTTCGGACATGTGTATTTAGCATGTGTATTCAGCATGTACATGATTATGCTGGGGTTTTTTGTTTGTTTGTTTGTTTGTTTGCCCTGGTAGTTGGCCTGTGCGTCTGTGATCGTTAGGCACATGTAATGTTTGGTTTGCAGTTATCAGTGTATATCATCATCATTATCATGGCTTGGCTTTGCAAATGAAGATTCAGGAAAGGAGTAGTCCACGTCTACTGCAGGCTTGCCTGTGGCACACACATTTGTGTGGATGAACCCGTTCACCCTAATCTATAAGTAAGAGAACGTTATGCAGAGGTTGAAGTAGAAATACAAGTTTTCCACTGCAAAAATTGAAATTATCTGCAGGTAAACTATAGAAGAAATAACTAGTTTCACAGACATCCACATAACTTTTTGTGTGGATGTACCCACTCAACCATACCAATAAGAGAAAGAACATTAAGCACAAGACAGTTCAGAGGGTGGGGTAAAAATACAAGTATCCCACGGGAAAATTGAAATCTGCAGGTAAACTATGGAAGAAATTTGCTAGTTTCACAGACATCCATGTACCTTCTCTCTGTTCTTACAGCTGTATACTAAAGTCTCAACATTGTACCATAAACACCAGTAGTCTGCTGTTCTTAGCGACATTTTACTTTTGTGTTCCCTCTTTCTCGTTCTCTTTCAAACAAACCAAAGCTGTTGTTGTTTGGAAATTGAACAGCATTCTGTTGCTGCAAGTAGAACTGTAAGGGCACCGTGATAGCTGAGAAGGTCTTTTCATATTGTAGAACTGTAAGGACACAGTCATAGCTGAGGTCTTTTCATATTGTAGAACTGTAAGGACACCGTGATAGCTGAGAAGGTCTTTTCATATTGTAGAACTGTAAGGACACAGTCATAGCTGAGGTCTTTTCATATTGTAGAACTGTAAGGACACAGTGATAGCTGAGGTCTTTTCATATTGTAGAACTGTAAGGACACAGTCATAGCTGAGGTCTTTTCATATTGTAGAACTGTAAGGACACAGTGATAGCTGAGGTCTTTTCATCTTGTAGAACTGTAAGGACACTGTGATAGCTGAGAAGGTCTTTTCATTTGTAGAACTGTAAGGACACTGTGATAGCTGAGGTCTTTTCATATTGTAGAACTGTAAGGACACAGTGATAGCTGAGAAGGTCTTTTCATATTGTAGAACTGTAAGGACACCGTGATAGCTGAGAAGGTCTTTTCATATTGTAGAACTGTAAGGACACAGCGATAGCTGAGTTCTTTTCATATTGTAGAACCGTAAGGACACTGTGATAGCTGAGAAGGTCTTTTCATATTGTAGAACCGTAAGGACACAGTGATAGCTGAGAAGGTCTTTTCATATTGTAGAACTGTAAGGACACAGTGATAGCTGAGGTCTTTTCATATTGTAGAACCGTAAGGACACAGTGATAGCTGAGAAGGTCTTTTCATATTGTAGAACCGTAAGGACACAGTGATAGCTGAGAAGGTCTTTTCATATTGTAGAACTGTAAGGACACAGTGATAGCTGAGGTCTTTTCATATTGTAGAACTGTAAGGACACAGTGATAGCTGAGAAGGTCTTTTCATATTGTAGAACTGTAAGGACACAGTCATAGCTGAGGTCTTTTCATATTGTAGAACTGTAAGGACACAGTGATAGCTGAGGTCTTTTCATATTGTAGAACTGTAAGGACACAGTGATAGCTGAGAAGGTCTTTTCATATTGTAGAACTGTAAGGACACAGTCATAGCTGAGGTCTTTTCATATTGTAGAACTGTAAGGACACAGTGATAGCTGAGGTCTTTTCATATTGTAGAACCGTAAGGACACTGTGATAGCTGAGAAGGTCTTTTCATATTGTAGAACTGTAAGGACACAGTGATAGCTGAGGTCTTTTCATATTGTAGAACTGTAAGGACACAGTGATAGCTGAGAAGGTCTTTTCATATTGTAGAACTGTAAGGACACAGTGATAGTTGAGGTCTTTTCATATTGTAGAACTGTAAGGACACAGTGATAGCTGAGAAGGTCTTTTCATATTGTAGAACTGTAAGGACACAGTCATAGCTGAGGTCTTTTCATATTGTAGAACTGTAAGGACACAGTGATAGCTGAGAAGGTCTTTTCATATTGTAGAACTGTAAGGACACTGTGATAGCTGAGAAGGTCTTTTCATATTGTAGAACTGTAAGGACACTGTGATAGCTGAGAAGGTCTTTTCATATTGTAGAACTGTAAGGACACAGTCATAGCTGAGAAGGTCTTTTCATATTGTAGAACTGTAAGGACACAGTGATAGCTGAGAAGGTCTTTTCATAATGTAGAACTGTAAGGACACAGTCATAGCTGAGGTCTTTTCATATTGTAGAACTGTAAGGACACAGTGATAGCTGAGAAGGTCTTTTCATATTGTAGAACTGTAAGGACACAGTGATAGCTGAGGTCTTTTCATATTGTAGAACTGTAAGGACACAGTGATAGCTGAGAAGGTCTTTTCATATTGTAGAACTGTAAGGACACAGTGATAGCTGAGAAGGTCTTTTCATATTGTAGAACTGTAAGGACACAGTCATAGCTGAGGTCTTTTCATATTGTAGAACTGTAAGGACACAGTGATAGCTGAGAAGGTCTTTTCATATTGTAGAACTGTAAGGACACTGTGATAGCTGAGAAGGTCTTTTCATATTGTAGAACTGTAAGGACACAGTGATAGCTGAGAAGGTCTTTTCATATTGTAGAACTGTAAGGACACAGTGATAGCTGAGAAGGTCTTTTCATATTGTAGAACTGTAAGGACACTGTGATAGCTGAGAAGGTCTTTTCATATTGTAGAACTGTAAGAACACCGTGATAGCTGAGAAGGTCTTTTCATATTGTAGAACTGTATGAACACCGTGATATCTGAGAAGGTCTTTTCATTTGTAAAACTGTAAGGACACAGGAATAGCCGAGAAAGTCTTTTCTTGTATAGCTCCTCAGTCACAATAGCTTCCTCTGTGTGAAATTCAGGTTATTTTCTCCAAGAAAGTCTTCATCAATCCTTATCCAGCACCACCCTTTGAAAAAAATTTTTTTCCGTGCACATGTAGATCATTGTTTCCCAGTCAACATGGATTTTTCAACAGAATTTTGCAGAGGACAAGTCTCTTGCTGCCATGGGTTCTTTTATGTGTGTTGATTAAGTGCATTGTTGCACTTAGGGTCTTGGCTTATTCAGTTATTGTCACATCTGAATGACAAGCATAAGAAACACCAATCATGGTCTAGTGGATGGGGTTGAGAGGGGGTGGGGGTGGGTGGTGGGTGGGTGGTAAAGTCCTGTTTTTCACAGGATTTGAACCTGGGACTTTCCCATTTTAGCCTCCTGTCAATGGACACTGTACCTGAGCCTATTACAGCAATTAGACATGGTTAGACCTGTCATTGTTTGCATTGTCTCTGTGGGTGAATACAATGTGATTTCATGCGTAGAGATAATGTGACACCTAGCTATGTATCTGTTAGAAAACATGGCAGCAATCGGATACTGAGAGATACTATTGCACCTGTTTGTGTGTAGTTCTGGTGATTGTTGTTAAGCTGGGTACAGAGGCACCTTTACACCCGTTAGTTTTTGGTGTTTTTTTTGTTTTGTTTTGTTTTGTTTTTGTTTTTTTAGTGGACAACAGCAGTTTGACAGACTTTCATCAGTTTGTTGCTAAATTTAGAATTAGCCATATGGTTGAATTGTTTAATGTTAATTTGATTGCACTTTACAGAGACATTCTTGACAACAGTCAGTATATATGTGTCTTAAAATACTCAAGAGAGGTACAGATTACATTCATATATGTATGTCAGATATCCTACAGTCCATGTCAGAGTTTGGAAGGAGAAGGAAATATGTGCCTGCCTTAAAAAGGCTGATCATACACTTAAAATCCTTCTTTTAAATATAAGCAAAGTTAAACCCACTAAGGCAGGGGGAAAAAAAGAGAGGAGGAATAACGGATGGCAGTGAAACAGGCAGAAGGGTAGCACTATATTTGCTTGTGTGTATGTTTTAGCGGATGAACAGTGAAAAGGACAGAGAGACACTGCAACGCCTGGCTGTGTGTGAATGTTGAAACAGATAGGAACTGCTAACTACTGTACCTGGTTTTGTATGTGTTTTTGAACAGCTATACCTGGCAGTGTGTATGTTTGAACAGATGAGGAGCAGAGAGATGCCACTGTGCTTGGCTTTGTGTATTGTTTGAGCTGATGATGGCATGGAGATGCCACAATACTTTTTCGTGTGTGTGTGTGTGTGTGTGTGTGTGTGTGAACAGATGAGGGCAGAGAGGCATCACAATACCTGAGTGTGTGTGTGAACAGATGAGGGCAGAAAGATGCCACTATACCTGTGTGTGTGTGTGTGTTTGAACAGATGAAGTCATAGAGGCGCCACAATATATGAGTGTATACATGTGATTTTGAACAGATGAGGGTAGCGAGATGCCACTTTACCTGGCAAAGCATGTGTGTTTGAACAGATGGGCAGCATGCTACCTGGCTGTGTGCACATTTATTTCATTTGAAAATACTTTACTGTCTACTTTAAACAAGTAAAAACAGAAAATGTTCTAACAGATAGGCACCACTTGAACTGGTTGTGTAATGTTTTTGTAATGGTCGAACAGATTGGCACCACATAAACTGGCTGCGTGTAATGTTTTTGTAATGGTTAAAAAGATGGGCACCACACAAACTGGCTGTGTGTAATGTTTTTGTAATGGTTGAACAGATTGGCACCACATAAACTGGCTGTGTGTAATGTTTTTGTAATGGTTGAACAGATTGGCACCACATAAACTGGCTGTGTGTAATGTTTTTGTAATGGTTGAAGAGATGGGCACCACATAAACTGGCTGTGTGTAATGTTTTTGTAATGGTTGAAGAGATGGGCACCACATAAACTGGCTGTGTGTAATGTTTTTGTAGTTGTTTGAACAGACGGGCACCACATAAACTGGCTGTGTGTAATGTTTTTGTAATTGTTTGAACAGATTGGCACCACATTAACTGGCTGTTGAACAGATGGGCACCACATAAACTAGCTGTGTGTAATGTTCTAATTGTTTGAACAGATGAGCACCACATGAACTGGCATTGTGTTTATGTAATAATGGGCATCCTGTATGTGGCTGTTTGTGTTATTAATGTTGTGTGTTATTAATGTTGTGTGTGTTAATGTGTGAACAGATGAGGGCGGTGAGCCTGACTGCAGAGAGACCCTGCTGCACCTGGCGGCCCGACTGGGTCTGCACAAGACGGCGCTGTTCCTGCTGACCAAGGCTGGGAGCGAGGAGGCCCTGTGCGTCATGAACCGCGACGGACAGCTGCCCTGTGCAGTCGCCGCCCACAACGGCTTTGAGGACATCGCTGAGCTGTTCTCTGGGTGAGTGTGTGCAGCAATAGGTTTCGGTGTGGCTGTTGGTAGGTTTCTTCATCGTTTGTTGGATCGCGCGCATGTGTGTTTCGGCTTGTCTTGTGTGTGTCCCATCGGTGCATGTTTGTGTGTGTGCACATGTGTGTGTGTGCGCATGTGTGTGTGTGTGTGTGTGTATGGGTTTTGTTCCTTCCTTTTGGTGTTGGTAGTTGTGTGTGTAAGAGAAAGAGAGAGAGAACTCAGAACTCAAAACGTTTTTATTCAAGGATTAAGATTTTAGGCATTGCCTATTCTTCCAATCTGTCCTTGCTAATCTACATCTATTACAAATAGCACACACATAAATGAAAGGAAAAGGTTTTCAGAGAGGGAGAGAGAGAGCACACATGGAGAACGATTTTGGCTGCCTGCTGTGATATAGATAACATGGTGACACAAGTATCAACATTAATTAGCCAAAACATTGAATATTATTGTTGGAGCTGTTACTGACACATCTGTCCAACAGTTGAGAGCTCTCAGTATGCTTGTGGCAGTTCACATTTTGCTTTCACTGAGAATGCAAGGAATACTGGGACATATTTCACTAATGTTCAGTACTTAACATCACACTCACAGTATCAGGAAAGTGGTACTGTATTGTTATTTTCTGTGTGTGTGTGTGTGTGTGTGTGTGTGTGTGTGTGTGTGAACTGGGAAAATACAGTCTTGTGTAGTGTCTGGTTTGTTCAATGTTTTTATCCAGATTTGAAAGAAAGGTTGTTCAAAAAGGTAACAGGTTCCACAGCCTTTCATGGCTGTAGCGGCTGTGAATTTGTATTCACTGTGCCCATGGCTCAGCATTGGAAGGCAGGCCTCAGTTCTCTTGTTCTGTTTTCTAGTATTTAAAAAAAAAAAAATTTACAAATATTTTAAACTTATGCACAAATAGACAGTTCGGTTTGTTTAAGTTTTTCAACTTGTTCTGTCTTTTCTTTCTTTCATATGATATATTTCTTCAATTTTTTCCCAACGTTTCTGTCATTTCCAAGCATCTCATCAACTGTAAGTGAAGTGTCAAAGTTGAGACAACACACCAGTGTATTATAACTAAATGAAGGGGAGTAATTAATTGAGTTATAAAATAACATGTGTAACTCTTCTTGATAAACTCCGAACAGTAAATGGAATTTAAAGTTTGTTTTTTTAATTAAGGAGGCATAACTGCGTTCGGACAAATCCATATATACTGCAGAATGTCTGCTAGGCAGAGATGTTTGACCAGCAGCATAAGGTCCCTTGTCTTTCCTTTTGCTGCTTTTCTTCAACATTCCTAATCCAAAGTCAGGTATCCATGAACACCTGGATGGAGTGAGGATAATCAGTTTAGCCTTTCCCAAGGACACAACACATTTTTCCTCTGTTTTTTTGTTTGTTTGTGTGATAGTCTCTTTTTTGTGTGTGTGTGTGTGTAATAGTTCATTTTTGTGAGAGTGTCCGGGTCGTGGCAAAAGGAGATGTTTGGTCTGTTGTTGCTGCACTTTATATTGGTTTTCTTGGGGTGCACCTTATTCCTCATCCCCCCCCCCCACCCCCCCTTCCTCTTTTTGCCTTTTGGATACCACTCTGCTCTTCTCTGCGTTTTGTTTGCCTCTTCAACTGTGATATACTGTGTGTTTTTGTGTGCCTGTTTTTTTTTGTTGTTATATTGTCTCGGTGCACCTGTCTGGTCTAGTGTCTTTCGCCTTTGCTGTCCGTATTCTGTACACTTGTGGCTGGATGTCGAAAAGTTCACATGATGGAATCAGTGTTGAAATGGTGGATTGACGAAATCAATGTTCCTTCACATTTTATTGAAAAACAAAGTGCTATTTTTTTAAGCGAGAAGATCACGGATTGGAAGGGGAAAAAATCAGAATTAAAACACAGAGATTTTGACATTCAGTTATTTTAGGTCACAGGCCTAATTGTGAGAGTGAACATTGACAAGAAAGAAGAAAATTGGAAATTGATGACTCACACTCAGTGACACACACACACACACACAGTGACACACACACAGTACACACACACACACACACACACACACACTCTCTCACACACTCTCTCTCTCTCTTTTATTTTGAGTTGATTTACTCAAAGACACAGAGAGAGAGAGAGAGATTTGCTCACACAAACAGACCATTGGGCGACCAACCAGCCAGCCACAGAAGAACTATGACACAGCTGTTTAACAGGCTTTCTGTTGATCATTATCAATGACCTTTGTTACTGGACAAAGTTGAGGCCATTTCAAAATGTCAAACACTATGGCCACACTCACACAGAGACACACGCACACATACACACATTCTCTCTCTCTCTCACACACACACACACACACACACATACGCATGGACACACACACACACAGACAAACACATTCTCACACATACACATACACACACGGACACACACACACACACACACACACAACTGTAAGCATATACTGTTCCTTATCAGTGAGAGGAAGAGCAGGAGTGTACTGCATGTTAGGAGGTTGGTGGAACATGCACAAGCAAGAGTGGAATTAAAGATAATTCAAAATCAGAGAAATAGTCAGTTTTTCAGAGAGCAGATATTCATGGAAGGAACAAAAAATTCCATGATCAGAACTCTTTTTTTTTTTTCTTTTTGTCTTGGCCTAGTAGTTTGGAATAAACTGTCCTTCTCAGTGCATCACATGGGATTCCCCAGTTCATAAAACGCAGCCCTACTATTCGCCCTACCATCTTGTAGACTAATGTGCCTCTTGAACTTCTGCTGATTGAGAGAGAGAGAGAGTGTGTGTGTGTGTGTTGACATGTCTGTGTGTGCACTCACTTGTTTGTGTATGGTATGTCATATTTGTATTCTAAATGCCATGAGACACCTGTCGGAGGCAGTGAGAGGTGTGTGTCAGTTTGCATTGTTATTTTATTATTATCAGTATGTTAGGATGCTGTCCGGTCCTGAATCCCATTCAGGATTCCCTCGAAAGCAACAGGATGCTGTGTGTTGTTGCCCCAGTACTGTCAAAGGAACAGGATACTTTGGTTTGATGCTGACAGGAACTGTGGGCAACAGGATTAGTTACTGTGTGACATTAACCATCGAGACCATTGTCACTGAGTGAAGCCATCGGGGGGGGGGGGGGGGGGGGGGGGGGGGGAGAGAAAACACTAAGACTGAGTACTGAACATGTTTAGGTTAATTGCATTCAGCTATAATGAAATGGGGGAACAATTAACAAGAATGATAATGAAAACAAAAAGACAAAAAAAAAAGAAGTACTGAATATATTGTCAAAGTAAACAACATCTTGACCATCCCTATTGATACTTGTGTTGTGAAGGAATCATAATGCGTCTGCAGAAAAATATAAATGTTATTCATTGTACTTAGTTTAGCTACACTTATTATGATTTGAACTATCGATAGTGTGTTGTTGTTTTTTTGCCTTTTTCTTGCCAAAGGCTACATGCTTAAGCAACGTACTTTGCAAGTGACTGTAATGATTCTTCTTGATTTATGTTAAACATATCAAGACACAGAGAGAGACAGACAGACAGACAAAGCGAGATTGTGTGTGTGTGTGTGTGTGTGTAAGTGAGTGAGAGAGCTTAGGAATATGCATGCAAAGTTAAATATCAGTAAATGTTTTTGCCAGACAAAAGGACTTGATGACCAAGTTTCTCACCAAGCAGTTGTTGACAATGAAACCAGTGCAGACACTTTCATAAGTAAGTAAACACCAAAAGGATGGAGTGAGATGGTTAGGTAAAGAGACAAGGAAGAGGAGGAGAAAGAGAGAAAACAGAGGAGAAGAAGAGAGAGGACAGTGAAGAAGGAAGAAAAGGAGAAAGAGGGGGAAGAGAGGGAGAAAGGGAAAGAAATGGAGAAGGAAGAGCAGGAGAACGAAGAAAGAGGTTGAGAAGGAAGTGCATATCAGAAGAAAGAGGGTGGAAAGAGAAGCAAGAGGAGAAGAAATAAAGAGGGAAGAGACAGAAAAGGAAAAGGAGGAGGAGAAAGAAGAGAAGAAAGAGAGGCCAAAGTCATGGAGAAGGAAGAAGCAGAGAGGGAAAAGAGGTGATGGAGGACAAAATGTAGGAAAAAGAGAAGGGCAAAAAGAGATGGAGAAAGAGTGAGAGGCAGAAAAAAAAGTGAGAGGCAGAGAGAGAGAGAGAGATTAAGCGCCAGTCTGACAGTGCCAGTGATTACTTCTCATTATATCTCAGGCGGTGCCCACCAGTGGCTGGCCCGCTGAGATAAAAATCCCTGGAGACTCGAGGTGCTACCAATCATTATTTTCTCAAAAGGGAAATAAATGGCAAGAAGAAAGTGCTGGGTGCGGGGGATTACGACCAGCATTAATCTAACCATGACACTCATGCGCACATATGAGCTTGCATGTCCCCTTGTTCACACAAACACCTGCTGCAACAACATGCATGCTTACCTGCATGCATCCACACATACACACAGGATTCAAGCACAGGTTCATTACAAATTATGGAATTTCCAATTTTATAACAGTTTTTTGTGTATGTGGAATTTTTCCCCCTTCTCTCACATGTCCAGAGTTAGTCTGCAACTGAGACCATGTTGTTGAACTGGATGTAGTTGTACCGTAAGCCCAATTGATATTGGTCGAAACGGTCAGTTGGAAGCGTTGTAACTGGAAAATAGTGGAATGTGACTTCTCAAGGGCCGTAACTGAGAAGCAGTTGAAACTGACTTCTCAAGCACAGTAAACAGGAAGTAGTGGGCAGTGACTTCTCAAGGACAGTAAATAGAAAGTAGACTTCTCAAGGGCCTGTAACTGGTAAGTAATGGAAAATGACTTCTGAAAGGCAGTAACTGGTTAGTAGTGGAAAATGACTTTTCAAGGGCTGTAATTGTTAAGCAGTGGAAAGTGACTTCTCAAGTGCTGTAATTGTTAAGCAGTGGAAAGTGACTTCTCAAGTGCTGTAATTGTTAAGCAGTGGAAAGTGACTTCTCAAGCGCGGTAAATAGATACTTCTCAGGGGGGGTGTAACTGGGGAGTAGTGGAAAGTGACTTCTGAAGCGTTGTAACTGAGAGTAGTGGAAAGTGACTTCTGAAGCGTTGTAACTGAGAGTAGTGGAAAGTGACTTCTGAAGCGTTGTAACTGGGGAGTAGTGGAAAGTGACTTCTGAAGTGTTGTAACTGGGGAGTAGTGGAAAGTGACTTCTGAAGCGTTGTAACTGGGGAGTAGTGGAAAGTGACTTCTGAAGCGCCGTAACTGGTTAGTAGTGGAAAGTGACTTCTGAAGCGTTGTAACTGGTTAGTAGTGGAAAGTGACTTCTGAAGCACCCTAACTGGGGAGTAGTGGAAAGTGACTTCTGAAGCGTTGTAACTGAGAGTAGTGGAAAGTGACTTCTGAAGCGCCGTAACTGGGGAGTAGTGGAAAGTGACTTCTGAAGTGTTGTAACTGGGGAGTAGTGGAAAGTGACTTCTGAAGTGTTGTAACTGGGGAGTAGTGGAAAGTGACTTCTGAAGTGTTGTAACTGGGGAGTAGTGGAAAGTGACTTCTGAAGCGTTGTAACTGGGGAGTAGTGGAAAGTGACTTCTGAAGCGTTGTAACTGAGGAGTAGTGGAAAGTGACTTCTGAAGCACCATAACTGGTGAGTAGTAGAAAGTGACTTCTGAAGCATTGTAACTGGGGAGTAGTGGAAAGTGACTTCTGAAGCACCATAACTGGGGAGTAGTGGAAAGTGACTTCTGAAGCATTGTAACTGAGGAGTAGTGGAAAGTGACTTCTGAAGCGTTGTAACTGGGGAGTAGTGGAAAGTGACTTCTGAAGCGTTGTAACTGAGGAGTAGTGGAAAGTGACTTCTGAAGCATTGTAACTGGTGAGTAGTGGAAAGTGACTTCTGAAGCGCTGTAACTGGGGAGTAGTGGAAAGTGACTTCTGAAGCGCTGTAACTGGGGAGTAGTGGAAAGTGACTTCTGAAGCGCCGTAACTGGTGAGTAGTGGAAAGTGACTTCTGAAGCGCTGTAACTGGGGAGTAGTGGAAAGTGACTTCTGAAGCGTTGTAACTGGGGAGTAGTGGAAAGTGACTTCTGAAGCGCTGTAACTGGGGAGTAGTGGAAAGTGACTTCTGAAGCATTGTAACTGAGAGTAGTGGAAAGTGACTTCTGAAGCGCCGTAACTGGTGAGTAGTGGAAAGTGACTTCTGAAGTGTTGTAACTGAGAGTAGTGGAAAATGACTTCTGAAGCGCCATAACTGGGGAGTAGTGGAAAGTGACTTCTGAAGCGTTGTAACTGAGAGTAGTGGAAAGTGACTTCTGAAGCGCCGTAACTGGGGAGTAGTGGAAAGTGACTTCTGAAGCGTTGTAACTGAGAGTAGTGGAAAGTGACTTCTGAAGCGTTATAACTGAGAGTAGTGGAAAGTGACTTCTGAAGCGTTGTAACTGAGAGTAGTGGAAAGTGACTTCTGAAGCGCTGTAACTGGGGAGTAGTGGAAAGTGACTTCTGAAGCGCCGTAACTGGGGAGTAGTGGAAAGTGACTTCTGAAGCGTTGTAACTGAGAGTAGTGGAAAGTGACTTCTGAAGCGTTGTAACTGAGAGTAGTGGAAAGTGACTTCTGAAGCGCCGTAACTGGGGAGTAGTGGAAAGTGACTTCTGAAGCGCCGTAACTGGGGAGTAGTGGAAAGTGACTTCTGAAGCATTGTAACTTGGAAGTAGTTGAAAGTGACTTTTCAGCTACTGAGCCAAAAAGGGAGCAGTATAATTCAAAGAAGAAAGAGGGATTTTAAAATATTGATATGTGCACATAGGTCATTGAGGTGATTCATTTTAGAGTGTGTGTAGAAATGAACTTATCTAGAACTGCAAGGGGAGATGGGCGACAGTAAAGATGATTTGATTATGGGATTTTTAGAACTGACATTGATTCATTTGAATATATTCTCAGAGGCTGTGTTTGATGACATACTGTAAACACGGTACTTTTTTTTATTTATTCAATTGATTATAGTGATTGGAAAGGTGATTTGGTATAGTTCAAGAACTGAATAATCAAGGTTGATGAGTGGAATGGTGAGTGTGTGGAATGATTACTTCCATTCCTCCCACCTCATCCCTATGTCATGTTTGATTCTGGAAACATTTTTGTCTTGCTTTGAATATAAACGAAGTGTTATAACTGTGTATTTAGAATAGCAATAGCTGAGTAGATGGAGTGTTAGACTTTCAGTTTGACAGTCTGAGGTTTGAATTCTGGCAAGTGAAGAATGGACAATTCTTCTAATATCACTTCAAGTGGAAAGACGTTAAACTGAAGAATGAAGAATGGACAATTTTTTAAAAAGTTGGTGTTGTAGATTGACAGTTGATGCTTAAGTACTTGAACTGCTCTTGTGCCTGTTTGTGCACAGATGATCAGATACGTGCCTGCTTGACGGACAAATACTGGAGGCATACGTAGCTAGAATTTAAAGTCAAAGCCGTTTACAGATTTTAGGTGAAGCATGGTGTTATCAGAGCTAATGGTATGAATGTCTGGAGTCTGGAGAAAGGACAGCGCATTTACCCTCATAGATAAATTTCTTTGTGACATTTTCTTGTCGGGGAAATCACTGTCTAGCCTGTATGTTTGTCTGTCTGTCTGTCTGTCAGTCTGTCTCTCTCTTTCTCTCTCACACACACACACATGCATGCATGCAAGCACGTACACACCTCACATGGACACACAATCTCTTTCCTCCCGCACCCCTTCTACACACAGACACCAAGAGAAGGTCCTGAGGTAACCTGGCTTATTCCAGACTAGGGATTTATTTAGAGACACTAAATAAACTAAGAGACAGTTTAACAGCTTGCTTTTTTATGATAAACATTTTAATCCTGTTTTTACATGTTGGAAAATCCATGGTAGCAAAGGCTGTAGAACAAATAGAAGGATAATGTTAAAAGGATAAAGGTAAGGATTGTTTTTTCACGCAGGAATCCCCAAACGAGCGAATCCAGACAAAACATGTGCAGAACAGAGTGCTGCTGTTTAGATAAGCTTGAGCAGCTCTTAAAAAAAAAAAAAGAAAAAAAAAAGGAACAACAAAAAAAAAAAGAAAAAAAAAAGAGAAAGATATACCACAGTGTGTGAAGCAGTGTCAACTGCAGTGATCGACCTCCGTCTCACACAGAGAATCTGTCTGATTGAAAAACAAGTATTGATCAGTCCATTCTGGTGGCATATTGATCAGACATTGAGAACCTTCCATACAACAAAAGGATATTTGATCGTCTCCGGATCTAATGGATGGGACATTTGGGAGCGTCATGTGTACTGGATGTTCACAACAGCATCTTTGGTTTGAGGGTGAAGAAACAGTTCTTCATGCAGCTGTACAAGATAAAAAAAAATTTTTTTTAAGAAAGACAAGTGGTTTAAACACTTAGGACAGTTTTGAAAATATTTTATTTTCACAGAAAAAATGGTGATTGAAATAAGAAATGTAAACAATAAATCTGTATTGAGAAATGTGTACAGTTTTTATTTCCTCAGGGTCTATATTGAAGCCTTAGAATGAGTCAGTGGCACAGACAGTTGCGTATTGCTGGATTACTTGAAAAAATAAAGAGACTCAGGTGTTATTTACAAATATTTTGTGGTTGTTGCTTTGTTCACTTTATTTATTTAGTGTATCTAAATTCAGGAGGCCTTTATTTGAGTTTGTTTTCTCTTTAGCTCACACCATAAAAAGTGTTTATAAAAAGTTGTTGTTTTTTCCATTTGATATTTTTAGCAACCAGTACTGGTAATGTTCCTGTCATTAGATCCTGGTTAGTTTAAGGTAAAAATATTGGTTGTATTCTCATCTTTAGATCAGATTTAGTTTCAGCTTGCAATGTTGGTAAATAGTTGTACATTTGTTAATGTGTTATATATATATATATATGAAAAAAGAAGAAAACTTGTTTTGGGACTTCACTGCTGTTGCATCAAGGAGATGATGTGTTATGATCTGTGTCAGTGTGGCTTTGCACTGGTTAACAGACCAGAACTGCACATTGATGGAACGTTTCACAGCTCGTTCATCATGTTGACAAATGAACACAGAAGCCAGGGCGCCAGTAATATCTTCAATCTTTCCACCGGCCTGTCAGCCTGTCTGTGTTGCATTTGCTCTCTGACTGGTTTTTCAGCTTCCCTTGATGTCTTTCACAAGTTTTCCTCCTTTTCTGTACTCTTGTCTTCGTTTCAGAATTATCATCTTCCTTTCAGCTGCTCTTTCCTGTGCCTCACCCACTGTCATCTGATTATATGTCACCAAGTCTGATTTGTGTCAGTTCTCTCTCTCTCTCTCTCTCTCTCTCACACTGTCTCTCTCTCTTTTTCTCTCTCTGTATCTCTCTCTTTCTCTGTCTTTATCTCTCTTCTCTGTCTCTATCTCTCATTCTCTTTCCATCTTTCCCTCTCTCTTCCTCTCTCTCTCTCTCTCTCCCCACACTCTGTTTCTCTCCCTTTCTCTCTCACTCCTCTATCTTTCCCTCTCCCTCTCTATCCCTCCTCTCTCCCTTTCCCTCCCCCTCCTCTCTCTCCCCCCTCTCTCTTTCTCTTCCTTTCCCCCCCTCTCTACCCCACCTCTCTCCAGCCCCCTCTCTATCAGGTTGCTGTCACCCTCTCTCCAGCTGTCTTTCCACACCTAGCCACCATCGGTACATGATTCTCTCTATTTTTCCTGTCCTGTTTTTACATGTCTGTCTGCCTTTGACTTTCTTCCTCTCTCTCTCTCTCTCGATCTCTCTCTCCTCATACTCTCTTTCTGTCTTCCTTTAGGGTAACACTGTGTCTATGAATAGAATCTTAAGTGTTCGTAACTCGGCTAGGGCCGTGATGATAACGGAACAGATTAATTTGAAATGGTTCTTTATTTTTATGAAACACTAACTTCATTTTGCTGGAGACAGTTGCTATATTTAGACTGTGTTGAGGAAGAAAACAAAACAAAAACAAACTAGAATACGAAGACAGAAAGAAGACAACACACACACACACACACACACACACACACACACACACACACACACACACACACAAAAGAAAGAGAGAGAGAGAGGAAAAGACAATAAAAAGATTAACTTTTGAATGATTGAATATCAGTATTAAAATTGTTTTTAAACAAAACAGTTTTAGGATATACAATGCAGGGCTATATTTTTTTTGTCATCAAATGTCATGCAGAATTCAGTAGCTTAGTTCTTTTTTATATAGTTTTAAGGCACACATTTATACACCCAAATGTTTCCTTTTGCAAACCACACTTTAACTCACTCAGTACGGCCAGTCCTCTCTTCTCCTCTACGCAGACCCATCGGATGTCCAGTGGGTGTCTGAATGACCCAACCTTTATAGCTTCCGTCGTCAGAATTGTGGTATTCTTTGTCAACATTCACCTCTTCAGTATAAGAGCCTTCCGCTTGCAATATTTTGATGATGGTAATTGGGGTGAAACGCTGTTAATGTCGTCTCTTTCGCCGTTCGTATGGAGAGAGTTAAGAATAACAATATCTACAGCTACTACTCAAAGTTCAGAATGTTCCTTTCTTTTTTCTTCTTCTTTTTTAAAAAATTTTAAGAACACTATCTCTGCTTCTTACATGGCTTCATATATATATATATATATAATATATATATATATATATATATATATATATATATATGCATCTTATCATCGTTTCTCCTCTTTCTACCCTGCCCCACTTGACTCCCAATTCTCTTGTCTTTTCTTTCTATGTTGGGTAAAAGGTTCATGATTAACCCCTTCTGCAGATGAAGACCATCAAAAAGTGCCCAGAACAATGCAAGAACAATGAATTATCTTTTCAACATAAGGCATGCTATCTGATGTGCTTTGGGCAAGGGAAGTGAAATAGTGTCAATGAGGACATGCCAGATGGTTCCTTACTTAAGGCTGACAGGGGAGTGAGTGCCTTTGCCTGCCTGCAGATTGGTAGTAATCACAAAGAATATTGTGTCAAAGCATGAGTTTTCCATATTTTCAGTGCCTGTGACTACCGAGTTTCCATGAACTTGTGCATCATGCAGACTGTCATGCGAATTTTATATTTCAAACCAAAAAAGAAATCAAATAACTAATTGTAGCCCTTAAGTAATACAAGTTTTTATTTTGAACTCAAAATTTTGGTAACTGTTAGCCTTTCTCCTCACATTATATTACGCTGTATTTACATTATCATCAGTAACATTGATACAGCATGTCTGTTCTGCATAAGTCACCTGGTACATTTTTTTTTCTCCAACAACAGAGTGATAAAGGAAAACAAGTGCAGGTAAATAAGCTGTACATCATTATATCTACATATATGTCTATGTATGTATATATATATGTCATGCTTTGCTGTTTTTTGCTACATTTAAAAAGAAGAAAAATGCTTTGAAAAAAGGAGAAGAGGAAAATGAAAAAAAAGGAAAAAACAACAACAAAGACACAAAATTTCCTGCTCCATCCATCTCATGGTGGCTGTAAAAGTCCTGCGCATTTCTTTCCATGCGTGATTTTGTGTCATTGAAGCTCTCCCTACATATACCCACCCCCCTTCATTTTCTCTTCACTCCATCCTGACCCATCAAGCTCAATTACCTCCCTCTTAATCCTCCTTCCTCCCTCCCCGCCTCCCTCTCTCGCTCTCTCTGTCTCTCTCTTTCTCTCTCTCTATCTCTTACTTAACACACAATATTTCTCTGTTTTAGAAAAAAATCTTTTTCATTTTAAAAATGTTCTCCCCCCCCCCCCCCCCCCCATTTCTCGTTCACTCTCACACAGACACCCAATGTCCTTTCTTCTTCTTCTTCTTCTCTCTCTCTACTCTTTCCCCTCTTCCCCCCCCCCCCCCCCCCCCCCATCTCCCTCCCTTTTCTGCTCCCTCTGTCTCTCCCTCCTCTCCTTCCTCTCTCCCACTCCCTTCCTTACTTCTGTCTCTGTGTTTTTTTGTTTTTTTCCCTTTACTTTTTGCTTTAGTGTGTGTGTGTGTGTGCCCAACCAAGTTCCGCTTTTGACCAGTGGTAACAGTGGCAGCAGGCAGTCTGTGAGGTGGCCATAATTGATCTCTCCCCGCTTGCTAGATTGCTTGCTTGCTTGCCTGCCTGCCTGCCTGCTGCTGCCGTAGCGTAGCGCGTGGCTCCCACAGGCTCTGTGGGCTTCCAGAGTGAGAGGCCCTGGCTGTGCTTTTCTACCTCTTTTCGTCTGGTCTGGCTTGGCTGTCTCTGTCACTGTGGCTGGGTGGGCCCCAGAGAGACAGAGGGAGGAGATGATGTGATTGATTGCAGTGACTTGGATTCAGAGGTGGACGCAGTGCGAGAGTCTGTTTTACAGTCGTTGTTGTTGTCGTTGGCCTGGTGAAGAGTTTGAGGTGGTGGAAGTGTGTGCATTTTTTTTGGTCCTGTTTTAAAGTTGTTGTTTTTTTGTTTTTTTAAACCTGTTATTTAACTTTTTTTATTTTGTTGACTGTATTGCTGGATCCTGATTTCTTTTTTTGTTTTTTTAAGTGTCTACATTCTGTGAGGCTTTGGGATGAATATGAAGGTAAACAGTTGTTGTTTTTGTTTTGTTTTTTGTTGGTTTTTTTGGTTTGAAAACACTTGACTGTTGGATTACAAAGAAGAAAGTTGACAATGTGTGTTGTCAGATTGTCAAGGGTTGTCAACTTTCTTCTTCATTTTTTATTTTGTTTTTCTTGTTTGTTTATCTGTTTGTTTGTTTTGTTTTGGGTTGTTTGTTTGTTTTGGGTTTGTTTTTCATTTTAGTGTTCATTACCTCATGCATTATTGTTAATGTTACAAAGAATTCAATTATATATGTTTCTTACCAGTTGTCTTCTTTGCCTTCTACCTTTTTTTTCATCTTTGGTTTTCTTTCTTATCTTCTACCATTCTTTTTGTTGTTTATCATTACCCCATTTTTATATTCTCTTTGTTGTTAGTACTATTTGTATAAAAAAAAAAAAGGAAGTTTCTCCTCTCTCTTTTCCCTTTCCTTTCTTTAAAAATACCTGTTTTTATCACCATCACCACAACCACCTCAGTCACTGTTTTAACTTATAAAAAACATAGCAAACCTATTTGTTTTTTTGTTTTTGACTTTTTACATGTGGACGCTGAATTGTTGGGTCAACTGTCAGATAATTAGGACAGTTGACAATGGGGAAGCAAGGAATAAGAATTCTATTTTTGATCATTCTGTATTAAATGTATGGATCACTATTCACATTTTCATAGCCTTTGAAACTTCTCTTTGAGACAGTGCTTTACTGTTTTTGATATTTAACACTTCCGCTCCGTTGCACATAGGATGATATAGTTTCAGTTTCAGTTTCATGGAGGCGTCCACTCAAAGTTTGCAGACTGATCCATGTGTGCTGCATCACATCTGCTGTTTAAAAAACCCCCACCAGAATGATGGTCCTAGAGTATGGCTTTAGGGTTTTATTGTTCTCAAGTATGGCTTTAAAGTATTATAGTTTTGGAATTCAAGAGTATGGCTTTAGAGACTATTAGAATTTTATAGTATGGCACTTGGGTACTTGGGTTCAAGAGTTGTTTAGTATTGATCGGCTTTACTCGGGTTCAAGAGTTGTTTAGTAGGGATTAGCTTCAGGATATTATGGTTCTAGACTGTGTCATATGGTTTGTTGTACATCCCATCTTTCTCAGTTTCTGTCTCTTTTCTCTTTCTCTCTTTTTCCATCTCTGTCTTGTCTCTCTTTCTCTTTGTCTCCTTGTGAAGAATGATTTCTTAGAGTTGTAATTTTTTTTTTTTTTTTTTTGGAGTGTATTCTAAATTCAAACCTTTTTTAGTGGAGTGGGGTGGAAAGGGGGATCGTGAGAGGTGAGAGGTGTGAAGGACAGGAACAACTTCAAAAGTATGAAAACCATTATGAAATTGAAATGGAAAGAAAGCAAAATGTCAGCAGGTGAGGAGGGGGAGGGAGCAGTGAGAGAATGGTGAAGGGAAAGGAATGGTTTGAAAAGCAAACAGGAATGGAAGTGTATGGTTGCTCCAAATCATCCTTGGGCAGCTCTGGAAATGTCGGCCTCCAGTGAAACAGCACTGAAGGTGGGCAGGTCTTCAATACAGATGTTACATATATAGCAGTTATGCCACAAAAGATATGTATCTGTGAATGTATGATAATATCTATAACATTTTTAGTATTAGTCATAGTAGTATTGTCATTGTCATCATCATCTTCTTCATCATCATCATTGATAATATTATTTATAGAAAAATGGTTTTCTGAAAGGAAACAGACAGAAGATTTAAAAAAATCAGATAACAGAAATTTGGAGAAAACGGGAAAGAAGATACTCCTTCTCCCCACCCCCACACATTATGATTTGAGGATGGTCTTGGCCAAAAATAAATGGTTGTATTTTCTTCCGTGTATCTCTGCTGAGATTTGTTCTTTGCAAAGATAGAGCATGTCTTTTTCTAAGTACTTCTGCTGGACTTTTGGAATTTGTTCTCTGTTCCAGAACTGCGCCTTTTCTTGCTAAAAAAGTCATTTGACTTTTTTTTTTTTTTTTTTTTCAAGCTTGTATGACCCTTCTTATCTTCCAGTCTTGGTCAGTCTCTGAGTCTTGTCTGCCTTCAGAATTGTTTGCATGATGGAATGAGAGCAGTGATGATGGACGCTGCATGTATCACATGCAGGTCAGTTGAAAATGCCATGCGGAAATGGCGAAGGATTTTAATCTGGCAGTTTATTTCCTGATGAATACCCCCCCTACCCCCCCCCCCCCCCCCCCCCCTACACACACACACCCACACACACCCACTCTAAACCCCCCTGTCTTCCCAGACCTGTTGACATTTCAGCTCATCATCTTTCCTCCTTCCATCCCCCCCCCCCCCCCCCTGTCTCCCTTTCTCCGGGGAGGCTGGTAATCTGTGCATTTCAACAAATTAGCCACATGCTCTTTTCCTCACCAGGATCTTGTTCCTCATGCTGATACTAGGTAGAAATGCTTTTGTGTGTGTGTGTGTGAAAAGATAAGTTGAACAGTTATGCAATACATGTACGGTGTGTACGCTGACATTAAATGTTACCTTTTTTTTTTAACATTAAAACCTTATCTTAAACTTGTCCAGTCAGGGAGTCAGGTTTGTAATGCATGTACTGTATGCATTGCATGCTGAAACCAGGAGAAAGGAATGATGTGTTCGATGTCAGTGGATATAAAACATATGGCAGAACACACACACAAAAAGGGTGGCCATAAAAACGTCACAGCAAAAGACACCAGGATCCCTTGCCACAGAACCATAAATTTCATGGTAACACAAGGTGAATGCTGGCCACTTGTGCATTTGTGGCCTGCAGTTCCCAAGTGCACTGGTTTTGTGTAAGTGGGCGTTTCCACGTGCATGACATTTGTTTCTTTCTTAACCTGCTGGATTTTTTATTTTTAAAATTTTTTTTTATTGGCAGCAGTTTTCCATTGTAAAAAAGAGTGGGACTGCGCAGACTTGGGTATTTAAAAAAAAATGTTGATAGTTATCTAATGATCAGTGTATTTGATAAATATAAAGTGGTCAGTATTTTTGATGGTTTCCATATGTAGACATGGGTTAAGGAATCTTTTCTTGATGTATATTGTACTTTGATGTGTTAGCATGTTACACATGCTGATGGTTCTAGCAGCAGCAGGTCTGCAAAGCAGATGATTTTTTTTGGGACATGTGTCCACCCTTCATCTACCAGATACTGCTGGGATTCGAACTCTGGTCAGATCAGCTGAATGTCAGCGCAGCACACTGACCAGTCAGCTACTGCTCCTGTTGGGTCAGAAATCAATGTGTTTGAAAGAGTGTTCTGACAGGCTTCAGGGATCATGCGGAAAAATGATGACGAAGAAGTGAACTTAGTGAGTAGAGAGTTTTAATGCAGTTTGCCTTTTTGTCTTATGAGACACTTGTTCATATCATAAAGTGGTGAGCAATGTACTGTGTTCTTTGTGAACACATAACATGGATATGAAGTTTGTGAACACATAACTTGGATATGAAGAGATGTATACCCAAGGTTGGCGAGTCCGTCAGATTGTCCCTGTGAAGGAGCTTGATAAGACAGGCAGCTGTGCTCTGATTGAACCAGTCACAGACAGAACAGGGAAGGGGGTTGGGGGAGAAGGGAGATCAGTCTGCCAGATAATTTTTTTGTTTTGTTTTGGTTTGTTGTCTGTCCTGATTTCCTCCCTTCTGGTCGCTACGTCAGTCAGTGGGTCACACAACTGTCCCAGCCGTGCACCTACCCATTCATCCCACCCAGGCCGTCCATCCATCTGTCCATGTGTCGATCTGTCCATTCATCCAACCATCCTGTTTTCCATCTGTTCAGTTTTCACCAGTTTATGTGGAGTGGTGGCTTGGTGGTAATGTGCCTGACTAAGAAGTGTCAGTGGGTTCAATTCTCATATACAGACCAGGATTTTTACCCCTTCCACTAGACCTAATAAACTGAGACCCCACAGGCAGCATGCATTTAGCAATTGTAAAAGAACCCGTGGCAACAGAATGTTTGCCTCTGGAAAGTTCTGTAGAAAACACCACTTTAATTCTTTAAAAAAAAAATTTTTTAAAGGAAAAAAAAGTTGGCACTCAGTGTAGCGAAGCACTCTCCCTGGGGAAAGCAGTGCAAATTTCACACAGAGAAATCTGTTGTGACAAAAAAAAATAATACGATACAATAAATACATTTGTATGAAGGAAAAGGAGAAAAAAGAAGGGAAGCACTGCACTGTGGTGACATGTTCTCCACATGGAGAGCAACCAAGAAATCTGTAGTGATAAAAAGTAATACATTTTTACTGCCATATCGGGTGATTCATACTGCAGTTGAAGGGCTACGTTGCCTGTCATCAGGTCAGAAAGTATATTGAGTGCCACGTTGCATTTTGCTTGTGTTATATTGTTTCTTGTGGTATGATATCTTAACATTTTTTAAGTGTGGAAAGTACACTTGATATATAATTGATTAAAAAGAGTGGAACAAATATAGATTAAAAAAAAAATCTTTAAAAAGAAAACATCCCCCCCCACCCCCCACCTCCCCAAAAAAGAAGAAAAAAAAAGCAAAAAAAAAAAAAAAGCTGATGACAACCCAGTTTCACTGGTTTATTTTGGAAGTGATGAATTTTGCACTGTGTTCAGGGCTACTTCAGTTGTAGTTCATCTTGATATCGCCTTGGGGGGTGGGAGGGGGGATATGGTGGGGTGTGGGGGCTTGCTTTTATTATAATTGTTAATGATGCATCCAGCCAGAGTAAAGACCATGGGGGGGGGGGGGGGGGGCTTGGGGGGGGGGATCAGTTTGTCCTGAATATATTATACTTGATAACTTGTCAAAGCTGTGCAGATGAAGAGCAAGAATAGAGGGGATGTGTGGGTATGCTTGCTCATTAGCATGTACACACACTTGGATGTGTGTGTATGTGCATGGAGGGAGTTGTGATGGCAGGAAGAAAGAGAAAGAAAGAAGAAGAGAGAGAACCATTTGTGCAAATGTAAAAATAAATGTTTATTTCATTTGTGTTTGTTTTTGTGTTTGTTTGTTGTTGTTTTTTGGGGGGAGGGGAGGAAGAGGGGGTGGGGGGTGGGGGGGGGATTCATTGTTTTCAATCATTTTGAGTAAATTTGCATAAATATAAATTGTGAGCAGGGAAAGGAAGGACGAGAGCTCAGATTCTTCTTCTTCTCATTTTGTTTACAAAAGAAAAGTGTGGAGTTAAGCAAACAGTTAAAAGGAAAAAAAAATTATATCAGGCCAGCTCTAGAAATAGATTCAAGTTGTTCAAAGACAGTATTTTGTTTAAACCTTTGAGTAACCACAGTTTGTTTAAATTTTGTATCAAGGCAGTTTTAAAGAATAATCATAGAAGTAAGTCTGCTGGAATTTACATTTTATTCTAAAGCTTTCCTGTGGTTGGGAGACCGTTTTTTTTTTTTTTTTTTTTTTAATATATATATATAGAAAACCTGCATGAATGAATCACCAGAAGTTGTTCCCAGCATGATTAATGCCGACAAGTTCACCAAGGCAGCTTTTCACCGTTTTACCAGGTCTGTGTTGGTATGGCGAGAAAATGGTTTTGTGTCAGTGCATTTGAAAAAATTTTAGAAAAAAGAAAGAAGAAAAATGGCAAGCTGACACAGAATTTTGGCTGCACACAGACAGATGTGGGTGACAGCGGCATTGTATCTTTTCCCGTTACGTCACCTTTCCTGTCACTCATGTCACCCTCACTCAGACAGCTTAGACAGAGAGAGGGAAATGAAATGCCTTTCCTGTGGCATTTTTTGGAGTCTGGCAGTCGTCATTTGTTTAGTCATGGTCTTCTACTTTTTCAACTGCATCTGCCATGGTCATACATCAAAATCTTTTTATTTTTATGAATTGATTTTTTGTTGGTTTTGTTGTTGTTGTTGTTAATATAAATGCTGAATTTTGGGCTACTAGAAATAACCCATTTTTAGACGGTGTTGATGGGTACATTGTTAAGGGTGGTGTGTATTGTTATTCCTGTTAATTTCCCAGGTGACCGCACAATTTTAGATCAGGGCTGAAAATATTCTAGGAAAAAAAGCAGTTAAAAAAAACAGCAACCCCAAAACAAAAAAAACCATCTCAGCTTATTACGATCCCTTGTATCTCATGGAATCTGAAAGGAAGAAAACCTGAAAGAGAAAATTGGGCTGGTATAAGAATGATCATATTCATGCATATAAACCTTATTATGTGCCTCTGGTGTTGATCATTTTCTTGTCAGATGATTTATAAAAAAACAAAAACAAAACCCAAACAAACAAACAAACAAAAAAAGCAAACTGAGTGGACTTAAAAGAATGGTTACTATATATTGTAAAACATCAAAATATACACAAACAAGTATACAAAACCAAAAACAAATGCCAACAGGTAGCTTGAATATCCTGAGCTTTTGAAAATACATGACAAAAGTACCCGGTTATCTGCAAGTGGATAAGCAGGAAATGCAGAAAATGAGAAAGGAGACAACAGATAGAAAGATTGGATAAGGCAGAAGAAAATAAAGCAATACAAATGATGGAATTTTTGCACAAGAGTTTTCAAAGGGTTTGGATTTCCCTTCCCCACCCCACCATTCATCTTCCTTTTATCCATCTTTGGAAATCATTTTCAAAATGACACATTGAGATTTAAAAGAGAGAAGGACAAAGATCTTAATGTTTGTCAGTCAGTGTTAATTTACCAAATTACCAGTAATATTTTTGTGCATTACAGTTGAAAAGATTTTGTCTTCATGTAACAAAGTTCAATTGCTGCCACATTTGTCACGGAAAAGCATGACAGCAATGGCTTTAGCCTTCAGAAGAACGTTTGTGGAGTAACGTAATGAGTGACACACTATATTTTTGACGTTTAGAACAACTGTCTGATGTGGTAGAGAGCTTGAGTTAAAAAGACACCTAACACCCAGGAGGCTTAACTGAAGATTTATGACGACGTGCCTTTCAGATAAATTGATCCATTTTATCATGTCAGGGCAAGGAGTTGGGTATGATGTGACACATTGTTAGCTGGTGAAACAAAAGGGAGGGAGAACAGTTATAGATCTCCGGCTTCACAAAGATACACCTGCAGGGCAGTGAAGCGCGGCTTTCCTTTGCCCAAACAACCAAACCAGACCTTTCGTCCTAATTATGTAGGGAAAAACAAAAAAAGCCTCAGGTGATGTCCTGTCACGTGTGTTGTGTGTGTGCGATGTTAAAAGCTGCTGAACGATTCTCACGCCTGACATTCTGTGTACCAGGTTTCTTTCATGTTGGGGTGGTGGTGTTGCATTTGCAGTGGGACACATTTTGTTTGTAGAAAAGTGCTTTCTGGTGTAAGGATGATAATGTTAATGTTTTATTCACTGTTCTCTCCATGGATCCTGCCTAATAAGGGTAATGCTTGCGAGGCTTTGTTCAATAGTTCGTTAATTAAAGTCACATAACCAGCTCAACTTTATATATATATATATATATATTTGTGTGTGTGTGTGTGTGTGTGTTTTGTTTATCACTACTAGTGCTGCTATTGCACACACTGCTGTAACTACTGCAACTTCTATTACTATTGTTGCTGCTTCTGTTGCAGTTATTGCTTCTTCTGTTGCTGTCAGAATGATTGATTATTCTTGAATGTGAGGGGGAGAGAGTAACTTTGACAGCTTCTTTAATGCTAATGAAGAGTCATTGGCATTCAGTTCGCTCTCAGGGCTGGCCCTATACCTGTTACTTCTTCACTGTAGAGTTGGCTGCTGTGAACTGTAGTGTGGCAGAATTTGGGTGTGTGGTTTGTGGCAGTTAATTTTAACAAAAAGGGAAAGGAAAAAAAAAAAGAGAGAAAAGAGGCCTGGTTATAGTAATTAGCTGTGGTCAGTTGCTGCCAGCTGGGAGGGATATGTAATTTTGAGCAGGTGTGTGGTGTTACCTTGACACGATGATGATGATGGTAATGATGGTGACGGATTTGGTAGTTAGTCAGGTGAGTGAAACTGAAAGGACAAGGCCCGTTGTATTGTATATATATATATATAAGCTGGCTTGGGTCAGGAACAGAAGTGGTGCTGCTGTCAGTGAGTATGTGGGGTGTATTTGTGTGGGTGTGTTGGAGGACATGTGGTTGTGACAGGCAGTTGTTTCCTCTTATGGATTATTTTCTGTTGGTACAGATGTTGGTGGCTGTAAAAGTGCAGTCTCCCCTCCCCTTCCCTTTCACAGTTTGACATCAGCAGCATCATTGGTGATCAGGAAAACAGGAATGGTATCATAGTTCTCTCCCAACAACACTGGTGATCAGGAAAACAGGAATGGTATCGTAGTTCTCTCCCAACAACACTGGTGATCACGAAAACAGGAATGGTATTGTAGTTCTCTCCCAACAACACTGGTGATCACGAAAACAGGAATGGTATCGTAGTTCTCTCCCAACAACATTGGTGATCAGGAAAACAGGAATGGTATCGTAGTTCTCTCCCAACAACACTGGTGATCAGGAAAACAGGAATGGTATCGTAGTTCTCTCCCAACAACACTGGTGATCAGGAAAACAGGAATGGTATCGTAGTTCTCTCCCAGCAACACTGGTGATCAGGAAAACAAGAATGGTATTGTAGTTCTCTCCCAGCATTGGTGATCAGGAAAACAGGAATGGTATTGTAGTTCTCTCCCAACACTGGTGATCAGGAAAACAAGAATGGTATTGTAGTTCTCTCCCAACATTGGTGATCAGGAAAACAGGAATGGTATTGTAGTTCTCTCCCAACATTGGTGATCAGGAAAACAGGAATGGTATTGTAGTTCTCTCCCAACAGTGGTGATCAGGAAAACAAGAATGGTATTGTAGTTCTCTCCCAACATTGGTGATCACGAAAACAGGAATGGTATTGTAGTTCTCTCCCAACAACACTGGTGATCAAGAAAACAGGAATGGTATCGTAGTTCTCTCCCAACAACACTGGTGATCACGAAAACAGGAATGGTATCGTAGTTCTCTCCCAGCAACACTGGTGATCAGGAAAACAAGAATGGTATCGTAGTTCTCTCCCAACAACATTGGTGATCAGGAAAACAGGAATGGTATCGTAGTTCTCTCCCAACAACACTGGTGATCAGGAAAACAGGAATGGTATCGTAGTTCTCTCCCAACATTGGTGATCACGAAAACAGGAATGGTATTGTAGTTCTCTCCCCCAGCCTCCTCCTCCTCTCCTCTCTGTCTCTCTCGGTCTTGTATTCACTCTTGCTTTCATATAGCCTGTGTCCCACTGTCCTTGGATCTAGATTTTTTCATGAAAAAAGAACAGTTTTGTGAGGTGCAGTTTAGTGGTAAATGTATTGTAAGACTGAGAGTGCCCTTTGTTGCAAATAATGCAATACTTGATTGTATTATGAATATTAGAAATAGATTAGTTTTTAAACATGAATTTCTGACGTAAATACAGTATTTTATAGACAGTGATGAAAAAGTTAAATACGTGATAATATTCTGTTATTATATGTTATCATGTAGGATTGAAAAGAATGCAGATTTCAATGGCACATAATTGTCATTGCTTAGCAGTTGATAGTTGAAGTTGACCATTAATTGTTACTTTGATTTTGAAGTTTGAGTGGTCATTTGAGATTGAAAGGAATGCAGGTCTTACATTAATTGTTACTTTGATTTTGAAGTTTGAGTGGTCATTTGAGATTGAAAGGAATGCAGGTCTTAAGCAGCACGTAATTGTCATTGCTTATCATTCAATTGGTTAGCATTATTTTGAGTCATAGTATTGAACTGTTATGAAATCTGTCATTAATAACTTAACAGGTGACTAAACCTGGTTTTGGGGTGGTTGTTTTTTTTAATGTACTAGTAACCCATTGTTGTTTATCATGGCAGTAGGATAGATTGACGGCATGATAACTGAACAGAGGGTCACTGTCAGGTAGTATCTTCCAGTGGTCAGTGAGGTCAGTGGTTCAGATCCTGGCTGCACCAGGTTGGTTACAGAAGAAAAAAATCTTCTGTCTTCCCATATGATATGTAGTGGACCTGCTCATACCTTCATCGTCTGTGTTCATGTGTTTGTCACAGGCTTGTGGAGGATCAGATACAACTGTTTAAGATCTCATGGTACATGTCTCTGTTTGGGTGGTTGTCAAACCATGGACATACTGTGGATGTACTACTGCTCTTGAAAATGGTATGTGGATGCCAAACCCTCACATGGAAATGAAGGGACACGAGAGCTGCAGACCACAAGGAGGGTGATTTGTTGAAATTGTATAATGTATTTGTTTTTGACATTCAGAATTTTCTTCAGGATATTGAATCCTAGTATTCCATACCCACTGCACGCTCAGCTATAATAATAATGATAAATAATATGAGAAATTGAAACAGTGTATCAGACGATAACTTTGTCTTGATGCAAAAAAAGTTGTGACAGCTACTGAGAGAAGACAGGCATCTGGACATTTCCATTCTTTCCGGTTCAAATCAGCAATTTCCTGGTGTTATCGGGCACACAAAGGCTTCGGGGGAAGTTCCAGATGGCTGACAAAGGTTTTCAGATCATAAATGTGTGAATAAAGACTATGGAGTTTTCGCTGGTTGACAGGTTTGGGGATGGTGGTGTGTGGGTTTGTGTTTGTGGGAGGTGGCGGGGAGGGGGAGGGGTGAGGTTGTTGTTTACTAGAGAGTTGATCAGTGATTGCCCCCAGTGTCCACTGGGCAAAGAGGTGTCCTTGCCTTGAACTGAGAGGCGCTGTCAATGTCTGGCCTGAGCAGTTTATGAGGGGTCTGGTTTGCATGTTTTATCGCTAGAGGCAAGGTTTTTGTGGAGTGGTGGTGTTCACTGTCACGGGGGAGAGCAACGAGGTAGATTTGGTGGTGGTGGTGGTGGGGTGATTGATATTCTTTTGTAGGCCCCAGCAGATTATGAATAATTCAGCAATAGTAGAAACTTGGTTGGAAACAGTGGTTCATGGTGAAATTTGTATCGGTTGAGATGGTGAGTTGTGTTTTTTTGTTGTTGTTGTTGTTGTTTTTTTTGTTTGTTTGTTTTGTCTTTCTTGTCATTGATACAGCGGATGAAATTAGTGTTTGTTCCAGTGTTGTGATTTTTGTGTCTATAATCTTAGCCCCCACCCCCCTTAGAAACTGTACAGACTATTTATATTATTTAGGGTAAAGGGACGAGAGGGAGAGAGAGCCCGCTGGACAGAAGGACCTGAATAAATGTCAAGTCCAACAGACCTGTAGATTTGTTTTTCATTTACCTCTCTTTTTATGGGGTGTGTGTATGTGTGTCAGTGCATGTGTATGGGTGCGTACTTGTGAGTGAGTGATGGTGCACAGTGGCATGAAAATCACATGCTCAGCTGTGATGGTGGAATAAATGGAGCCTGCTATCCTGTCAAATTACAGACATTAGATAAAGACTTACTTCTTGAGGTAAGTCATGAAACTTTAAAGTTCAAAGACTAATTTATGAATGTATATTCTTTCAAAGAGACATCTGTATTACATATTCTTAATAAGCATGCTTTATTCTGAGGCACAGACCACTTGATGATGATATTATATATCCTTGATTACCTGATATTTGCCCAGTCAGGCAGAGGGAGTCACAGATGGCAGGCGTGTCTGGCTCAGAATGATTTGACGCATCTCTGTGCAAAATGAGGTTTGATTCAGCAGGGGCACGGACGTGTTGCCGTGTGTGTCAGTGATAAGCCAACCAGAACCACAGGTTGTGTGTGTGTGTGTCTGTGTGTCTGTGTCTGTGTCTGTGTGTGTGCCTGTGAGCCCATGTACTAGCTACACTTCAAGATTATTAAGTTTTTGGTTTGCATCTGGAAGGGTGATGGGGTGGAAGGTGGGGTGCGTTTTTCTGCTGAGGTTAATGCACGTTTCATACACTTTGTCATTGCTTGGTTGTGATCATGAAGTGGTGTTGTGAGTTCGAGTGCTGATTTTATTTAGTTGTTGTTGTTTTTTTTCCACCTGTGGACTAGGATCCATTTCCTGTGCTTTCTGTGGGCTGTGGCTTTGAGATGGGATGTTTGTGTGACAGACGTCCTTGGTTGGGGTGTGTGTATTTCAGACCCTGGTAGTTTGTTTATTTTGCATCTCACTTGTTCTTTCCGGCAGGCTGAGATTATTGTGCAGGAGGCAGTTTCTAACTGAATTCTGTCATCTAAGATGGGTGTTACTTTATTGAAGGTAAAAATATACAGTTAGTTTGTTTTGTTCATTTTGTTCTTTTTGTGTGTGTGTCTAACATCTGTTGTTGTTGTTTTTTTTCCCCCTTTTTTTCTCTTTTGTTTATCTGTCAGAATGGTGAAGATAATTTTGATGATTATGATATTGATAGCAATGAGACAATTAGAAAAAAAAAGAAAAAAAGAAAAGAGTTTTACTACATCAGTACATGTGATGAAGATTTTTCTGATGATTGTGATGCTATTTCTTCTTCTTCCTCTCCTTGTTATTATTATCATTGTTATCATTGTACTCTTCTTCCAGTTTGTAGAAGTTTGTGCGAGAAAGAACAGCAGGTAAAGAAAGAGAGAGGGAGAGAGAGGGAGAGAGAGAGAGAGAGAGAGAGGAAGGAGTGATGGATCCACATACAGACAAGCGATCCATCTCTCAGGTTGCCCCTTCTCCCCATCCCCCTCACTCCGTCTGTTTCCCTACCTTGCCTCGGCCAACCAGCGCATCTCTCTCTTCTCTGTCTGTATTTGTGTCTGTTCCTCTTACGCACACCACATGCACATCTCTCTCTTTGTCTGTATCTGTCTGTATCTGTTCCTTTTATGCATGCCATATACACATCTCTCTCTTTGTCTGTATCTGTCTGTTCCTCTTATGCACACTATATACACATATCTCTCTTTGCCTGTATCTGTCTGTATTTGTCTGTTCCTCTTATGCACACCATATACTCATCTCTCTCTTTGTCTGTATCTGTCTGTTCCTCTTATGCACACCATATACACATCTCTCTCTTTGTCTGTATCTGTCTGTTCCTCTTATGCACACCATATACACATCTCTCTCTTTGTCTGTGTCTGTCTGTTCCTCTTATGCACACCATATACACATCTCTCTCTTCCCTGTCTGTATCTATGTCTGTTCCTCTTATGCACACCATATACGCATCTCTCTCTTCTGTTGGTTCCTCTTACGCACGTTGTGACACACAACTCTTGTCTTCCCTGTCGGTCTCTGTACCTCCGACACACACCATGATACGCTCAAATCTCTATCAGAGTTCTGATCTTGGCTGGCAAGCCAGTATCGCCCAGTTCTCATATATTGATGTTCTGACGTTCACTTGCTGGTACTGCCCGTTATCTTTTTCTTGCTCTTTTCCGTCTGTCTCGCCTCCTGCCATTGCGTGTCCACTCTGTGAGCAAGGGGGGGTGGGGAGGAGGGGGAGGGTGTTGCGGGGGGGATGGTTAGGGGTAAAAAAATATATAAAAAAAAGAACAGAAGAAGAGATATTGATGAGATGTCAGTTACATTACTGCTAGGAAGGGGAAAGATGACGAGTGACAGATGAAGACTGTAAGCTGTAATTATGAGTGTCTTTTGAGCACGCAACTTGCTATCAGAGCTGCCCTAGTTGTTGAACGTTGAGGAATATCCCTTGTTTCTTCATGTTTCTCTGAGTTTTGGGGTGGTATTTATTTTTAAATTGTTTGTACACTAGCAGCATTACACTGATTCAAAAAAAAAAAAAAAAAATTCTGGTCAGATTGTAGATTTTAGGAAAATTGTGGAGATGGTATCCTGTCGTGTGAACATATGATGATGAAAAGTTACATCAAACAGGTGTGTGTGCAAGCATGCTTGTTTTTAATAAATGGTTCCCAACTTATTCCCCACACAGTGTCAGAGACATGGGTGTCAAGCATGCACACACAAGCATACAAGCATTTTCACTTGCAGTGTATTTATTCATGTGTAAACTGAACATGTTAAAGTTGTGCTTAATTTCTCTTACAGAGTAGGTAAAGTTATTCTAATCTGACCTGATGCCTTCAGAGAGATAAACACACACACACACACACACACACACACACACACACACACACACAGCCGCACACACGGCCACACACACACAAACACATACCTGAATCAAGCGCTCATGTTTCCTTAGGCACAATTCATTATGCATGTATGTCCCACAAACATTTCCTTGCACACACCCACCCACTCACTTACTTGCATACCTGTACACACATTGAACAACAAATTTAGTTTGTTCACCCCTTTTTAGATGTGGAGGAAGTGTGGTATTGCTAACAACTCAAAAAAATATAACACAGGCATTCTAATTTGAGAAGCAAAACTTTGCTGTTACTGTTAGTCACATCAAATAATTTTTGACACTTTGATAAAAGTTTCATTCACATGCCTGCACACACACACATACATTCACACATGCACACATGCATGCGTACACACACACACACACACACACACACACGCACACACACATGCACACATACAAGAATGCACGCACGCACACACTCAACTACTTGGTTGAAAACAACATGAGGCACAACACTCTGTGATCCATTTGAAAAATGAAATCTAAAATTTTTGTATTGACTTGATCCCATGAGTACCCCAGGATGCAAATTTCTGTCTCCCTTGTGGTGTGCAGAAAAGTGCCTCAGGGCAGAAATCTCTGTCCATGAGATTGTAGGAATTTTCCAATTGCAGAATCACAAAATTCATGTGAAATGGTCATAATCGGTTAGTGTGTTCATTTTCCTTTCAGAAAAGTATAGGTATATTATATCTTTCTTTTAGTAGTGTGTATGTTTGAATTATAAAAAACAATGAAAAAAAAGAAAAGGAGAAAAAAAGAAAGAAAGAAGAAACCCTCCGTGAACAAAACATCCCATGGTAAATAGTTGTTGCTGAGCATAGAGTAGGCTTGGCACTGAAAAGGTGAACTGAAGTGTGCATGTCTCCAAACAGTGTAAAGCCAGCGACATATTAACTCTCTCCATACGAACGGCGAAAGAGAAGACGTTAACAGCGTTTCACCTCAATTACCACCATCAAAATATTGCAAGCGGAAGGCTCTCATACTGAAGAGGTGAATGTTGACAAAGAATACCACAATTCTGACGACGGAAGCTAAAGTTTGGGTCATTCAGACACCCACTGGACATCCGAGGGGTCTGTGTAGAGGTGAAGAGAGGACCGGCCGTACTGAGTGAGTTAAGTGGTTGTTCACTATGAGAATATTGTATAGTGTTCAACACACTGTGAGAATATTGTAATATAAACAGCACTCTTTGAGAATATTTTAAAGTATGCATCACACTGTGAGAGTATTGTAAAGTATGCAATACACTGTGAGAATGTTGAAAGTATGCTGCCCACTTAGGTGGTGGTCCACGGCTAGAATATTGTGAAATGATTTAATACACGAAGTGGTTGTTCACGGTGAGGATATTTTGGAATAATTAACCATTCTAAGTGGATGTTCACGGCAAAGATATTGTAAAATATGCAACACACTGCAAGAATGTTATAAAATATGCAAAGAGAATATTGTAAAGTGCGCAGCACACTACAAGAATGAATGCAAAACATACTGTGAAAATATTATATAATGCGCAACACAGACGCTTTTTCCTACACTTTAACAGGCACTACAGAAGGGTGTCCCTGTGACACCTGGTGTGAGTCATATGCTATGGAAATGAGACAATATGATAATGGCCCCTTCCAGGTACAGCGGATGAAGCCACAGGTATGCAGTAATTGTGTGATGGATAGTTTTCATTCTTTGTATTACAGGGGGACAGGGGTGTGAGGATTTGTGTTTTTTCCTTCCTGTGCAAGGGAATGGGGGATGTTGTCAGGTTCTGGTTTGAAATTACTGAAGTATGGAATGTGCAAAGTAAGTTGTTTTTTTATGAATTTTTGTTTGTTTTGGTATTGTTTTGATGCCCCTTCTAGGAGTGTGGTTCCATCCATTGTGAAGTGCATCATATGTAAAAGTCAGGGTTTAGACGGAAGTAGGCTGTAGCATACAACTACCGTTGAATTAGAAAAGTGTGTATTTTTTGTGTGAAATATTTTGTATTAGCACAGTCAGTGTGTTCAGGTGGGTGGACAGTCCCATCACCCCCAACCCAACTGCTGTCTTTCTCTTGTAGGAGAGAAAGGGGTAGAAAAGACAGTGACAAACAAGCAAATAAAAGAAAAAAAGCAAGCTCATTTTGTAGAAAAGTGATTACGTAAAGAACCCTTGGAAATAAAGGTGTCCAGTTTGAAATGTTTGAATAAGGATCCACTTTAATGTCTTAACATTTTTTACAAGGAGGGAAAGGGTAAACATCTCATACAAATGCTTTTATTTCCAGCTTTATTTTGAGACATTACACAGTCTTTTTCATGAACTAGTTGGAGAGACGATGTTCAGAAATAGCAGTGTTATCTTGAGTGAAAATAGCAGTGCTCACAAATAAGTCGTGAAAGTTTGCCTTTGCCCTTTCCCTCCCAACTAACCGTGTTTTCTCTTGATTCTTTCCTGAATCATTTCGATACGGTCGTTTGCCCTGTTGCCAGCCAGAAGAAATTCCATCAGAACGCCTCATTGAAGCGTTTGAAGGGGGTGGGAAAATGGTGTCAGAATCTCCCATCAAGTTGGACAATGCTTCATAATTTTTCAGCTGGGTGAATGTCAAAACAGGCCTGAAATAGAATCTCAGCCATCGATTGTGATTTTCTGTTCCTGGGCATTTCAAACAATCAGTGGCATTGATGTTTCCTCCCTCTTGCCTTTACTCCTTTATATTGATTCAGATTGTTGTGTTTGTTGTGGGCCAGATTTTTGGCGGTTTGTTCGTTGTAGCATTTTTTGACATCTGTGTTTTTTTGGGGGGGGTGTGGGGAGGGGTGGGGGGGGGGGGCTCATGGCTCTTCTCTCCTCCTCCTCCTCACACTTCCCCACCATCTTCGCTTGTCAGCATCACGAGTCTGGTTACTTGGTATTCAGTTTCCGCATTCTGATAATGCAGGGGTGGGGTATTGGCAGGGGGAGATTGGATAGTGTTGGGCATTTCTGGAGGGTGAGTTGGGTGGGAGAAGGTTTCTTTCAGGTGTGATTAGCAAGGCGGATGAATATTGACAGTCGTCAGGGAGTAGAGTGGAGAAGCTTGGCCAGGTTAGGATTGGATTGTTTGGAGTTTTCCCACTGACATGGGTGGGTGGGTAGAGTTAACACCAGAGTGTTGTTCACTTAAGGCAGTCAGGCAGGGCTGGTGTGTGCGTTTTGGTTTTGTTTGTGAGGAGCTTGTGCCTTTTTGGTGTGGTTGTGATGAAGTGTTGTGACAGAATGCTCAGAATGAGATGCAGATCAGCATGGGTGAATAGAAATATTCTGTAATAGATCAGGACATTGTCCGTTAATGAAGATCTCTCTCTCTTTTCTTTTTTTATAAATTGAAAGAGGCCTGTTCATGGCGAACATATTTTGCAAATCTTATTAGTGTTTTCAAGTGGGCTTTTCCAGATATTTTATAGTTTTTGACTTGTATTCTATTGATTTAGTGATACTTTTCATCCTCTTGAGATGTATGTAAATGTAGGAGATTATCAGAAGTTTTTTGTTGTTGGTGGTCACCACATTTCATTTTGTTTCTCTTTATCTTCACCAGGGGATTATTTCAAGGATGATAAAGGTAGAGTTATAAATCTTTACAGTCTATTTCTGCACATACATTTCAGATTTGTTTTTGTAAGATGAATAATAAGAAGAAACAAAAAGCAATTTTTGTATGAGACTATTACACAACTGATGCTCAATTTACTTTATATGTCATGAATAGTGAACTAAGCCGTTGAGATGAAACAAGCTTCTCACGAAGTAAGATAATATAGTCCATTTCAGTTCAAGCAGTCAGTTTCGGTGAAAGCGTCGTAGATTCAACACAAACCTCTAGTGATTTATCGTTGTTTGTCAGCCATTTTGATTCTGTTTCCATAGCAGTCAGTGGCACCGAGTACCTCTTATCTGCTGGTGTTTAAGACTCTGATCCAAGACCTTACTGCTGACTTGAAAAGATTCTACAAGAGATGGGAAGGAACGGTATCGGTTTATACTCTAGTGCCCAGCCTTACAACAACAACAACAACAACAAAAAGTCACGGCTGAAGACTAGTAGATTCTAAGAAATAGAGGTCTCAAATGTTTAAATGGCATCGTTCCGTTCTGGTACAGGAAAAAAAGTTTGCTGCCTTTTAATGCCGTCTATTTCAGTGGCATAGAAAGGAGGGGGACGGGGGTAGGAGGATGGAACAAGGTTTTAGATGTTGAAATGTTTTCAAACAAAACAGCGCCAGCCAGCTTACCTCACATAAGCATGTGTTTGTGTGCACGCACAGACACACATATAGATGTACCTTCACACGCACACACATGCATGCACGCGCACGCTTACACACACAGACTGCGCCAGCCAGCTTACCTCAAATAAGCAAGTGTTTGTGTGCACGCACAGACACACATATAGATGTACCTTCACATGCACACACGTGCATGCACGCGCACGCTTACACACACAGACACACACACACACACACACACACACACACACACACACACACACACACACACACTCAGCACTATCATCCAAGGCGAGAGATATCAGCCTTCAGCTGTGCGCTCTGTCCTTTAGTTGGCCCACTACAGGCCCTCTTCCCTGGCTGAAGGGAGGTTGATTGCGTGCAGACTCTCCACTGACCTATAGTTCAAGTGATGCCGTCATTTGCTGTGTCTCCTCCTGCCCCTGCCCCACCCACACACCCACCCACCCTCCCTCCTACTCTGCTTCCTGATTGCTCTCGCCACACTTTGCTTTCACTGCTTCTGCTTCTGAGAAGAGCAGGAAGGAACCCCCCCACCTCCCCCACTCAGATCCCCCCTCTTATCCCCCCCTTCCCCCCCAAAAAAAAACAAAACAAAAAAACCCCAAAACAACAACAACACACACACACACACACACACACACACACACACACACACACACACACACACACACACACACACACACACAACAACAACAACCAAAAACAAACCAACCCCAAAACAAACACACAACATAACATAAAATAAAACAAAGAGAGGGAAAGAGTGGGGGAGAAAAGGAGGGATGGGAGAGGGAGGGAGAAAAAAAAAGAAAAAGGAAGCAGATATTGAGTTTTGTGCACTTTCCACCTGAGTTCAGTGATTGGTTTATTGTGATGGATGGATGGAGGTCACATTGGTATAAGGATTTTATCTGGGTGCAAAGTGTGATGTGTTATTGATCACTTTGCATCCTGTGATGCATGGAAGATCTGTGTGTTTGCTGATTTTTTAAGAGATTTAAAAAAAAAAAAAAATCACTAACAGTGTCTGTGTTGCACTGGTCAGACCTGAACTGTTTGATTTGTCATGTATTATGTACATGCGTACGCACACAGGTACGCACTTACATTTGTATGTACATGCATAAAATCACTAACACCCACCCACATACACATGCAGGTGCATGAATACAAAAACTGGATGTTAAGATGCCATTAAGCTACACACCATGCACACATATTTGCACGCACATTCACATGTAAACACACATTTCTTTAACTTAGTTTAAGATAAACTAAATTGTTCATTGTAATGAAGAGACAGAACTTGGGGAAATCCGAATCCTCTTTCCTTCCTTTTTCGTACAAGTGACAAAAGGCCTTTGCAAGCCTGATGAATCATTTCCAGAATGAAACAGTTGTTGCTGGTATTTATACATGTATCATGGTATTAAGACAGTGCAATAGATGACTCCTGTGCAGCACTATTCAAGAAGATTTTTGCAGTCTTTGTGCCCCTTTCTTCTAGCAGTCATGTCCATATCAACTTTAATTATTCTCGTTGATTTTTGCTTTATAGTGTATCAAGCTATTGTGAGTGAAATAAAGCTCTTTGGAAAAAAAAATAAAAAAATCTCCTGTCAAGGTCTTTGGTGTGGTCAGATCCATGGGGATTTTTATGGAGGGACGCAGTGGCAGTCTCCATTCCAGGGAAAGTCTGAAGTCTGGTTTTGTGGCTAACCAATGATTGTCGTCGGCAAGGGGGCTCAGTATGTGGCGTCCTGTTTACATTAAAATCAGAACAGGTGTAACTGAACACCACTGGAGTGACTCAGCAGCAGTGCAGGGTCTCCTCTGGTGTGTGGTTTTATGGTGACAGCTCCCCACAGACTGCAATAACTTGGACTGTGGCAGAAAACCCCAGGTGTGGCTGTGTATGAGGGGGGGGGGGATCAGGGTGAGCTGTGTAGGGTAATTGGTATTGAAACTGGCACAGACAATGATGTTTGAAAGCCATACACGTGGGACAGAGAGACAGACAGAGACAGAGAGAGACCAAGAGAGAGAGACTTGTTTCCTTGTTCCCTCATGACATAGCTTCCTGTCTTGCTGAGAGCGCTGAAATGGGATCTGTGGCTGCTGCCATGTGCTCTGCAGGGGATGATGCATTGGAATACATTGCCATGCGTTCACTTATTTATTTATTTATTTATCTATTTTGTAAATACAGCGTGGATATCTGATTTTTCTTCGGCAGATCTGCAGGTCAAGACTGGGGGAAGGGGGAGAATGTGGGGTGGGGTGGGGGAGGCACATGCATAATGCATGCACACTTATTTTAATTCTTTTTTTTTTTTTAATACTTGACACTTGTTTGACTCTGATGAGATCAGAAAATGTATATGTTCCGAAGAAATGTGGTGTAAAAAATAATACAAATACACTTATTATCATGATAATGATGATGATTATGATTTTAAAAATCAATAAATACAAGAAAATAAATGAAATAAGAATGATCTTCAGGAACACATTGCAGACTGCAGGTCGACTTAATTTTTCACTGAGCCGAGGTTAGAAAACTAAATGAAGTGTCATAGCACTGTGTTGAATAATGCTGGAATAAGTCACCGTTTCAAGCCCTTGATGTTGAACCTTTTATTAAAAAAAAAAAAATCATTTAAGTAAATGTGAATGGAACCAAGTATGTGCCATTGTAAATGCGAAAGTTGGTTGCCCATGCAAGAGTGACAATTACTTTTTGTTGTTTGAATGTATGTTCTGGATATGTGGATATCATGAAACCAGATGTTGCTTAAAAGTTTGTATGTGTGGCAGGAGATATTAGATTCTGGGAATGATGTGGACAAGGGCACTAGAGAGACATAAAGAAAAAGAAAAACCAAACATCACTGACATGGCAATACCCACACGAAAGTCGAACACAAAGGGAGGGCTTGTGACACATGACAAACAGTCATCTTTGGCCACACTGTACGCTGCACTCCGCATCCACTGTTTCAGTTTGCTGAAGACAGAAAATAAGCACACACGCATTGATATCGTACAATCAGATAACTTACAAACTTTCATCAGGGATGATGCATTCTCTTCTTTTTTTTTCCTCCCCCTCCCCCTCCCCCCCACCACCGGCCCACCCTCCTCATTTATGCAGCACGTAGGTTGGAACTTAGTCGTGATGTTCTCTCAGCTCAGGGAGGCTTCTGTTTAGGTATGATCATAGGGTCTGTGTGCAGTGCTGCGGAAAATGTCCTCTGTAATTACCATGGGGGGAAGGAGTGTGGGGGGATGATGGGGGGAAAGGGGGTGAGTTTGATCGCATTTGGATGACTTTGTTCTGCTCTGTTGTGATTGATTTTCTGACTTGTGGCTTGGTTGGAACATTTTGTGGGTGTGTTTCGTCCTCTTCTGCTTCTCCCCCTTGTGGAGTACTTTTTGTTGTTGTTGTGAGTACTTTTCTGACAGAGGATGTACATGTAGTCTGGTCTTTTTTGATGTTTGTTGGATATTCTGTGGTCTTTGTTATTGTTTGTTGGATAATCTATGGTCTTTTTTGCTGATTGTTGCACAGTCTGTGGTCTTTGTTGTTGTTTGTTGGATAGTCTATGATCTTTTTTGCTGATTGTTGGACAGTCATGTGGTCTTTGTTGTTGTTTGTTGGATAGTCTATGATCTTTTTTGCTGATTGTTGGACAGTCTGTGGTCTTTGTTGTTGTTTGTTGGACAGTCTGTGGTCTTTGTTGTTGTTTGTTGGACAGTCTGTGGTCTTTTTTGTGGATTGTTGGACAGTCTGTGGTCTTTGTTGTTGTTTGTTGCACAGTCTGTGGTCTTTGTTGTTGTTTGTTGGACAGTCTGTGGTCTTTGTTGTTGTTTGTTGGACAGTCTGTGGTCTTTTTTGTGGATTGTTGCACAGTCTGTGGTCTTTGTTGTTGTTTGTTGGACAGTCTGTGGTCTTTGTTGTTGTTTGTTGGACAGTCTGTGGTCTTTGTTGTTGTTTGTTGGATAGTCTTTTGTCTTTTTTGTGGATTGTTGGACAGTCTGTGGTCTTTGATGTTGTTTATTGGATAGTCTTTTGTCTTTTTTGTGGATTGTTGGACAGTCTGTGGTCTTTGTTGTTGTTTGTTGGACAGTCTGTGGTCTTTGTTGTTGTTTGTTGGACAGTCTGTGGTCTTTGTTGTTGTTTGTTGGATAGTCTTTTGTCTTTTTTGTGGATTGTTGCACAGTCTGTGGTCTTTGTTGTTGTTTGTTGGATAGTCTGTGGTCTTTTTTGTGGATTGTTGCACAGTCTGTGGTCTTTGTTGTTGTTTGTTGGATAGTCTTTTGTCTTTTTTGTGGATTGTTGCACAGTCTGTGGTCTTTGTTGTTGTTTGTCGGATAGTCTTTTGTCTTTTTTGTGGATTGTTGGACAGTCTGTGGTCTTTGTTGTTGTTTGTTGGATAGTCTATGGTCTTTTTTGCTGATTGTTGGACAGTCTGTGGTCTTTGTTGTTGTTTGTTGGATAGTCTATGGTCTTTTTTGTGGATTGTTGGATAGTCTGTGGTCTTTGTTGTTGTTTGTTGGATAGTCTTTTGTCTTTTTTGTGGATTGTTGGACAGTCTGTGGTCTTTGGGGTGGGTGGGAGAGACAGGGAGAGAGGGGAGCACAGATGGGACAGGGGTAAGGAGTTTGTTTTGTGGGTGGTTTGAGGTATTTGGGGTTCTCTGTTGGATATCTTCTTCTTCTTCTTCTTCTTTGTTCGTGGGCTGCAACTCCCACGTTCACTCGTATATACGCGAGTGGGCTTTTACGTGTATGACCGTTTTTTTACCCCGCCATGTAGGCAGCCATACTTCGCTTTCTGGGGTGTGCATGCTGGGTATGTACTTGTTTCCATAACCCACCGAACGCTGACATGGATTACAGGATCTTTAACGTGCGTATTTGATCTTTTGCTTGCGTATACACACGAAGGGGGTTCAGGCACTAGCAGGTGTGCACATATGTTGACCTGGGAGATCGGAAAAAATCTCCACCCTTTACCCACCAGGCGCCATCACCGAGATTCGAACCCGGGACCCTCAGATTGAAAGTCCAGCGCTTTCGCCATTCGGCTATTGCGCCCGTCGACTGTTGGATAATCTGAGCTGTTTTGTTCATTGTTGGTTTTGTCCTGTGGTCTTTTCCATACACAACAGCTGTATCAGAAAGGCATCAGCAGTTGGTATGCAGAGAATTCCCCCTGCACCCCCCCCCCCCCCCCCCTTCACCCTACGCCTCCAAGATTTGAGGCTAGAAAAGCATGGTTTACAAGGGGATTCTTTTAAAAATCTGATGAGTGTGTCTCCCAGTTGGGATTTTCCATGGGCAGTGGCAGTTGGAAGAAAATTTGATGCTCATGGTGTGTGAGGGGTTTCACATGTATTTCTTTTGCTTCCAACTTTTTTTTTTTTTTTTTTTAATCAGTCTCTCTGCTTCTCTCCTCCTCCTGATAACTTCATTTTTTCTTTTCTGTTCTTTTTGTTTTGAATATAGTTCAAGAAAAGACGATCACACACACCCAAAAATAAAATAAAATAGAATAAAAGAAAAAAAAAGAAAAAAGAAAAAAACCAACAGCAAAAAACTATTTAAAAAAACACAAAAAACACAACCAATTGCTGATGTGAGAGTTAATCACTTGTTCTTTGCCTTTTTTTGAGTTTTTTGTTTTTTGCGCACTGCCTCTGAGCTGGCTCTGTCTGTCTCTTCTCTTCTCTTTTGTCTCCCTTTCTTCTCTCTCTCTCTCTCCCCCTTCTCTCTGTGCTATCTCTTTCCCTCTTTGTCCTCTCTCACTCCCTCTCTTTTTCAGTCTCACCCCTTCTTTTTCCTTAATTCTTACTGGTTTTTCTTTTTTCTTTGTGATCATCATCTTCATTCCAACTCCTCTTCAGTTTCATGCTCCCCCCCGCCCCCCCTTTGTCACCTCTCACTCTTGTTTCTCTGGATTATGTAAAGTAAGATGGGTTTTCCCCGCCTTGTGGTCAGCAAGAGAAGGATTAGTTTTCCAATAAGAGGGTTTCATCGGCTTCAATCTTTTTTTCTTCCTTTTCTTTTATAGTGGACATGATGACTGTCATTAGTGTCAATACTGATGGACCATCGCTGCACTGTTTTGTAATATTACAGTTTGTACTTTTCCTGCCTGGCTTTCCTGGGGACGCACCGGGTTATCTCAGGTTGAGAAGGCACAGAAACAAGCTGAGCCACTGACACAGGGCTAAGAACAGGACTGATGGGAGATTCACACAGCATTGTGTGGTCAGGGTTGTGTTCCACTGGGCCTCGTCCTTGTTTATGGTGGAAAGGGAAGGCTGAGGACTTGCATTCTGAGAGTCACTGATTGCGACTGGCCTCGGCCTATGCACCAAGAAGGCTGCAAGGGGCGGGATTCAGTTCATGGAGGTTTCAAGGGCATACACAATGCTGAGGGATACATACACATACACACACACACATGCATGCACACACGTACGCATGCATGCACACACGCTCACGCATGCGCACACACACATAAAGTGTGTGTGTGTGTGTGTGCGTGTGTTCGCAATAGTGTAATAATGGAGGAAGCTGGTCTTTGAGCAACATCCAGTGGCATGCAGATGTACAGGCAGCCACTAAACAAAACACATCTGATTCAATGTGTTGTTTGAATTGCATTTTTTTGGCAGTCCTGTCACTGGATAAACAAAGGGGTGTTTATTTGTGTTTATGAGTTCAATAATTCATAAAATTCATAAAAGTAGAGTGAGTGACTATACTACATGAACTGTAGAAGATGGATGGGATATCCCTCATTTTGTTGATGTGATTGTTGTTGCTATTCATCATTTTATTTTATGTTATTTTATTTCATTTTGTTTCTTTTCATTTCATTTTATTTCATTTTATTTTATTTTTGTTTAACAGAAGATATGTGAAAATGTGTCAGTGCTGAGTGATAGCTGACAGAAGTGTCCTTTATGTTAGATATACAGAGACTTCATGTCATTGCTGATACTGCTCTCATTTGCATCATCAGTTTGTTGATGGAGAGTGATAACAAACAGCATCATAAGCCAATACATGCTTTGGTTTAATTGTTAACAGGAAGTTATTATTGGGGTTTATAGTCTCCAAGAACTAATGATCTTTCATGTTTGATTTTGCTATTTATTAATTTTTATCATATCATTGTTGACAGGTGTTTGTATCTACAATGTAATAATCCACAATGAAATTGTGTAATGACCAGTGCATCAGTGTTTTCTGCTTGAAAGTTGAAAGCTGCTTACTGGATCTTACTTTTAATCACTTGAGTACCTGAGGTACTTGGATTATGAAAGGTCTGGAGTGTGCAGCGGGGTTTTTATTTAGAAAGGGATGAAATTGGGGACATTACACTTCCAAGCCATCCGAACAAACCATTAGACTGATGGTCCTCTTGAATCTGGGTCACAGACGAAGAAAGATGGAAATGATTTCTTTTATGTCCTTGAACAACTACAGATAGTGTGATATAGAATGTAATAATAGTTTTCCTGAAACGTATCAGTTGCGTTTTGAGGACGGAAGTATTGGAGACAGAATGCATGTTGATGTATACAGGTTGATCTGATTTGCTGCATGTTATTTTGGGTGCTTGCAGTGTTTTTGTTGCTGTTAAGGAGGAAGTTTGACAAATCGTTTCGGCCGAAAAAGATGACCTGGGCAAAATCGGAGCCTGTTGCAAATTTGTTCCTATCTGTCACTAATTATTTCCCTTCGTCAGCCAGGACGGTTCCTTCTGTCCGTTCTGGCCTTGCCTCCTCAGCCTTTAATGGTCAATTTGGCTGCCTTCCGTCACGCAGGGAGACAGCCAGCCTTGTGGCATTGATTGTGTCAAGAGTGTGCGACTTGACGACCCGGGCATGTCCTCTCTGTCTGCAGATACAATACCAATGGCATGGTAACGCAACTTGATGAGCAGTTGGACACAGACTTTGGAATCATTTGCAACCATGGCAACGCAGGCGTTTCCCTCACGACACTGCCCGGAGCCACCCAAAATAGAAGCATCGGTGAGTTGGAGAAGTTGTTCTTGTCTTTTTGTTGTGTGCTTTTGCTTTCTTTGCCTTTGGCTTTCATCTCCCTTGGTGCTTGTCTCCCTTTGGTGTTGTGTGAAGTTGAAGTTGAGAGTGTGCTCCCTTTCCCCTGCCCTTTAAGTCCTTGTCCTTCCAAAGTAGACATGCACAGATGCAGTTACTTGCCATGATAAAACAAAATTCAAGGACTTTGTCTTGTGGCACCAAAATCTCTCAGCCAAGTACTGGCACATTCATCGTTTCAAAGTTATATATATCATATGCATCAAATCAGACCTCACCTGTTTTCCAGTTAATCAGTCTCAGTGTCAGTTTTTTGCGAGGACAGTGAACAAACAGCAAGAGCATGAACATTACCTAATTATTGAATTTTAAGGTGAAGTGTTTTGTACTTTGTATAAATAGAGAGGGGGTGGGGTGGAATTTAGTGATCCAGCAAGTATGAATTGACAGAATAATGATTTAGCGAGCCTGCTCACACCAACATACACACACACACACACACACAAACACACACACACACACACACAGACACACACAGAGAAACACGCACACACTCAAACACACACACACACACACACACACATGCACGCACACACATGCACGCACACACAGACAGACGGACACATACACTCACACACACACACACACGCACACACACGCACACACACGCAGTTGCCAGCTGATATTCTCAGAAGGATAAGAGACTGTGTACATTGTAACATTCATTAAAAGTCTTCCCCTCCCCTTTCACTTTCACTTAGTGCCCATCAGATGATGGTGGTGGTTGTTCAGTCTGGGAGATACAGGGTACCTAGGTGAGGATGGTGGCTGGCTGCCCCCATTACTGCATCACTGCATCCCTTCAGTCTGGAAGTTAATGTGGGCACCACTCTGCCCAGGGCACTTCCCTTTGTCGGTACTCTTCACAGAGTTGCTTGTTTTATCTGTGTGCCTTTGTGTGCTTGTCTTTCTGTATAGGGTATGCCTGTCCGTCAGTCTCTCAGTGTTAATTTTTTTTTTTCAGTGTGTGTGTGTGTTTCTGTTTTGGTTTTTTGTTGTTGTTGTTGTTTGTTGTCTAGTGTTTGATCGCCTTCAAATGTAACTGATCCATTGTTTAATCTGTGACATGCATTTTTCAGTTTTGTATATATTTATTTATTTGTTTTCCCCGATTATGTTTTGTACAAAGGCCTTTGCTGTTAGAATTTTACCTGTTAGAAGGTTAATGTAGTTGGTGCAGTGTTATTGCTGTTAGACCTTGCCGGTTTTTAGGGGAGTTATTTTTTTGTTGTTGTTTTTTTTAACAAATTTCAGTAGAATCATAAAAAAAAGAAGAAAGAAAGAAAAAAAAGAGGTTGGTCTTATCTGTAGATAGTTTCTTGAGATATTGCCAAATTGTGCTCGGTTTATATGTGTGTGTGTGTGTGTGTGTGTGTGTGTGTGTGTGTGAACATCCTTGATAGATGATCTTTGCTGACAACAAAATTGTTATGATCTTGGAATTGCATAGTTTATTTTTCTGTCCTTACTGTAAGGGATAGATATAAACTTCGTTGGTAAAGAATTTGAAATAGACATATGTATATACTTTTTTTTTTCTTTTTTTTTTTTTTCTTTTTTTTCATTTATCCAGTAGTGATAGGGGTGGGGTGGGGAACTGGTAAATTTGTCTCCCACCTTCGATCCATCTCTTATAATGTTCGCTTCCATGTTCTGTCTCTCAGTCTCTTCCCGTCAACCCATTTCTCTTGCCTTTTGTTGTGCCCCCCTCTTCCCCAATCCTCCTCTTTCATATCACCACCCCCCTCCCATGCACCATCCGCACAAGTCTTTGTGAATTCTGTATTTTTTGGTAGTTGTTTTTTTTGGGGTTTTTTTTTTCACACTTTTGAGCTAGTTTTTATCTGACATAAGAGATCTCATTTAGAACTGTGCATTGATTGTGTTTTATTATTCCACCTATCTTTTCTTCTTTTTTTTTCTTCTTTTTTTTCCACACTTTCGATTTCCGATGAGCTAGCTTTCCTGACATGAGAAAGCATGTCCCTTTGAGAAACTGTGCATTGATGGCCTTTTATTATTCCCCTGGCCATTTCTCCACCGATGACCTTGTGTCTGTTAATTTGGCTGATGGAGGGCCCCCTCTGTGGGTTATCAGGCCTACATGGGAGGGAAAGGGATAAGAGCAGCGTGTGGAAAGAGCTTTCTCGCCTGCCAAGAAGGGGGTTTACTTGCACAGGATTTATGCCAGAAAGAATCAGTGGCAGAGAAAAGGAGAGAGAGATAGGGTACTGCCCTGGATTGGGTTCACTCACTCTCATTCTCTCTCTTTCTCTCTCACGCACGTACACACGCGCACACACACACACACACACACACATGCACACACACACACGCACATGCAGGTGCACATATACACACACACATGCACACAGACACACGCACACATATGCATGCATGAGTGTGTGTGCATACACTCACAGTCACACACACACACATACGCACACACTCACTCACACACAAGACTCCTACCATCTCTCTCTCTCTCTCTCTCTTCCCCTCTGACCCACACACATCTACATACACTCTTTCTCTCGTACCCCCTCTCTCTTTCTCTCTTACCTCCCCACTATATTTCTTTCTCATGCTAACAATAAGGCAAGGAAATCCAGTTCCGTACAGCCCCAAATCCCACAGGACTTGGTTGGTCAGCAGTGCATTGTCAGGGACAGGTGAATGATGTTTTCCTTTTGTTAAAAAAACAAGAAAAGAAGAAGGAAAAAAAAAACCTGAAAAAAAAGTTGTCTGTTGGATTCTGACAGAAAGTTAGCTAGTCAAAAGCAAAAACTAAGGTGACCAGTCAGAAAAAACAACAACTGTGAAATTCTGAGAAAAACAAAGGCTGTGCAAGAGGTGAGGATGACTTAATGGCTTGCCTGTTTTGTTTGTTTTTGGTTGTTTTTTGTTGTTGTTGTTTTTTGTTTGTTTTTTGTTTTTTTAATGGTTGTGTTTTATTAGGATGGCTGCCTGTTTTACACACGCGCACACACACACACATGCACGCATGCATGCATGCACGCACGCACACACGCACAGTGTACACACACACACACACACATGCATGCATACATGCACACACACGCACATACACACACACACACACACACATGCATGCACTTGCACACACACATGGACACAAACACAGACACAGACAGACACACACACACACACACACACTCTCTCTCTCTCTTTCTCTCTTACAATAGTTACATACCCTCTTACATACACACACATACACATAACACACATTCTCATATGAAATGTATTCAAGACCAGACGAGCACGTTTGATTTATGCGTCACATCATGCATCTGCCTTCTCATTTGTTTCTCTCGCTGTCTCTCTCATGTCGGTTTCCTTTCTTTCATGGTAGATATGATGTTATGTATTGTACATGGACAAGTCTGCATACTTTGACACCACTTGAACTCCAGTGACCTTTATTTTTTTTACCCAACAAATTTTATTCATATAAAGGTTTTTATAATACAATAAATACATTTATACACTGGGAAGTAAAAATAGAGAACTGCTCCAAACATTGACCATTCAACATCAAAAGAACATTGGCAGAACAGTCAATATTCACAATTTCATAAACACATTGATTACATTTCAAAGCTTAATCCTATTCAGTGCTTACATATGGTGCCCATTTCTGAACAAATTTATTATATTGCATGTTTATTATACATATTTAACAGTATAAAATTTGTTTCAAGAACACAATTATTAATCTTAATTTGAAACCATTTAAATGTTTTTTCTTTGATTTTTGTTGTATTAAAAAATATATATGTAAATAAAAAATCTTCCATTCAGTTTTGTTTCAAGATGATGGTCCCAATTTTTATAGGCATTTGGTAATACTGGTTTTCCATTCAGTATGTCCTAGAGATATTTTGTTTGTCTTGAGAGTTTTTACCATAAAACTGTATGCTGTGTTATATGTGCCCTTTTCTGATACTGTTTTTCAATTGTCATGTTTTTTTGTTTGTTTTTTTTCCTCCTAAAAAGCTTTTAATGGAGCTTATGCAGCCAAAGTATTCTACCATAGGGACTTGGGTATCAATGAATATTCCAAAACCTCCCATTTTCTTTCACAAGATCTTATGCATAATAAATATTTTTCTTACTCATTCTTCAAAATAGTTTTCTCTCCATCTATCTTGAATTTGTTATTGAAAAACAAAGGCTTCATCAAAATATCGTGTTCGTTATGAATATGGACATTGCTGTAAAACTCCTGATGACTTTGTCTGACCGTGCTGTTTGCCAGAAACACTGATCGAGGCCTTGCGAGAGATGGAAGCCACAGTGAAGCGAGGACGTTCCCCAGGACTGCGGCGCCAGTACCAGACAGACTGGCCCTCACCCCCCCTTCCACACCGACAGCTGGCCACTGACCATCCCTATGACACACAAGGTACACTGCTGATGTGTTTGTTGCCTTCTGTAAGTGGCATGAGCTTACAGACTGGCCAGCAGCAAAGTGATAACTGTTTGATGAGTAGTTTCTACAGCATGGTCTGAAAAAAACAACAATAACAAAAACAAACAAACAAAACCCAACAACAATAGATAAATGACATTCATGAATAAAGGGCACCCCCTCACCTACTTACTGTAACCCACACCACATAGACATCAATCCCTTCAGAAAAGGCACAACCACTTCACCACTGTACCCAAGAAAATGTAGTTTAAAAGAAATGGATGAGGAAATTATGTTTTTTTACAAAAAGTATCTCCACTTCTACCTGCCGAGTGTTGGCCACACCATCTTGACATCAGTCCTTGTAGAAATAATTGCAAAGCACAGCTCCACCGCTGAATTCAAGAAAGTAAAGTTTTAAAAAAGATAATGAGGGTTTGCAAATGACGTTCATGAATAAAAAGCATTCCCACTTCTACCTGTTTACTGTTTCTCACACCACCTTGACATGAGTCCTTAGAAACCACAGCAAAGCACAGTAGCTTCATCGCTGTCATCAAGAAAGTATATATATAGATATATATATATATATATATATATATATATATATATATATATATATATATATATATATTAAAGACAAAAATGAGCAAATGACATCCATAAATACAAAGCGCTCTGGCAACTATTTACGAACTGTTACCCACACCACCTCGACTTCGGTCCTTATAGACATAACAGCAAAGCACAACAGCTTCACTGCTGTATTAAAAAAAAAAAAGAAAAAAAGTATAGCTTTTAAAAAGTAATGGACAAGCAAACAACTCTCATGAATATACCTCAGAAAACAGAGTATGGCTGCTTGCATGGCAGTGTAAAAACGGATATACATGTAAAAGCTTACTTGTACAAAAGGAGTGAATGTGGGAGTTGCAGCTCAAATACAATTTAACAAAAAATACATTCGTAAACAAAAAGCACCTCTGTTAGTGTTACTTCTTACTCACTATTACCCACACCACCTTGAAATAGATCCCATAGAAATAACCCCAAATCACAACAACTTCATTGCAGTTCTCATGGAAGTATAGTTGTTTTTTTAAAACAAAAGAAGCAGATGACGTTCATAAATAAAAAGCACCTCTGTTACTACCTATGTACTGTTACACACACCACCTTGAAATCAGCCCCTTGAGAAATAACAGCAAAGCACAGAAACTTCATCATAGTACTCATGAAAGTATAGTTAAAAGAAAAAGAAGAAAAAACAAAGGAGCAGATGACATTCATAAATAAAAACACCTCTGCTACTACTTAGTGTTACCCACACCACCTTGAAATCACTCCCTTAAGAAATGACAACAAAGCACAACAACTTCATCACAGTACTCAATGAAAGTATAGTTTAAAAAAAAAAATAAAAACAGAAAAAAGCACCTCTGTTACTACTTACTGTTTACCCAAATCACTTGGAAATTGATCCCTGTAGAAACTTGTTACCCCAGGACACCAACCTAGACATCAATGCCAGAAGTAGAAACTGTTTACCAGCAACACCACCAAGACATCAATCCCTACAGAAACTGTTACCAACACCGCCACCTAGACATCAGTCCCCTGTAGAAACTGTTTACCAACACAACACCACCTATAGAACATCAATCCCTAGCTGAGAAATAACAGCAAAGCACAACAACTCTCACTGCCGTTTCCTCTCCACTCACCCCCCTTCCCTCCCAACCCCACTTCTTCCCTGGCAGAGCCCAGCGCGGAGACGCAGGTGGCGGAGACCATGGAGCGCATCCTACGGGAGCAGCGGGTGCACGGCGACACCATCGCTCACATGATGCAAGGCCAGTACAGCTACCTGAACACTGGCGACACCAACGCCACCGCTGCAGCTGAGGGACAGGCAGGGAGTCAGCCCACCGCCGCCACCGTCTCGGGGCTTCAGATCTCCTCGGAAGTGGTGAAGGAAGCCAGTCGACAGTACGGCATTCTGGGTGAGTGGGAGAGTTGTTTGATTGTGGTGTTTTATTGAGTGGGAGAGTTGTTTGATTGTGGTGTTTTATTGAGTGGGAGAGTTGTTTGATTGTGGTGTTTTTTTGAGTGGGAGAGTTGTTTGATTATGGTGTTTCTTTTGTTTTGTTTTGTTTTTGTTTTTTTGTGAAGGAGAGTTGTTTGATAGTGCTAGTGGTGGCTTTTTTTGTTTTTTTGAGTGGGAGAGTTGTTTGATAATGGTGTTTTTTTTTGTTTTTTTTAGTGGGAGAGTTGTTTGATAGTGGTGTTTTTTTTTTGTTTTGAGTAGGAGAGTTGGTTGATAGTGTTTTTTTGTTGTTTTGAGAGGGAGAGTAGTTTTGTGGTGTTTTTGTTGTTTGAGTGGAGAGTTGTTTGCTTGTGGTGTTTTTGTTGTTTGAGTAGAGAGTTGTTTTGTGGTGTTTTTGTTGTTTGAGTGGAGAGTTGTTTTGTGGTGTTTTTGTTGTTTGAGTGGAGAGTTGTTTTGTGGTGTTTTTGTTGTTTGAGAGGAGAGTTGTTTTGTGGTGTTTTTGTTGTTTGAGAGGAGTAGTTTTGTGGTGTTTTTGTTGTTTGAGAGGAGTAGTTTTGTGGTGTTTTTTGTTTGAGTGGAGAGTTGTTTTGTGGTGTTTTTGTTGTTTGAGAGGAGAGTTGTTTTGTGGTGTTTTTGTTGTTTGAGAGGAGAGTAGTTTTGTGGTGTTTTTTGTTTGAGTGGAGAGTTGTTTTGTGGTGTTTTTGTTGTTTGAGTGGAGAGTTGTTTTGTGGTGTTTTTGTTGTTTGAGAGGAGAGTTGTTTTGTGGTGTTTTTTGTTTGAGTGGAGAGTTGTTTTGTGGTGTTTTTGTTGTTTGAGAGGAGTAGTTTTGTGGTGTTTTTGTTGTTTGAGTGGAGAGTTGTTTTGTGGTGTTTTTTGTTGTTTGAGAGGAGTAGTTTTGTGGTGTTTTTGTTGTTTGAGAGGAGTAGTTTTGTGGTGTTTTTGTTGTTTGAGAGGAGTAGTTTTGTGGTGTTTTTTGTTTGAGTGGAGAGTTGTTTTGTGGTGTTTTTTTGTTGTTTGAATGGAGAGTTGTTTTGTGGTGTTTTTTGTTGTTTGAGAGGAGTAGTTTTGTGGTGTTTTTGTTGTTTGAGAGGAGTAGTTTTGTGGTGTTTTTTGTTTGAGTGGAGAGTTGTTTTGTGGTGTTTTTTTGTTGTTTGAATGGAGAGTTGTTTTGTGGCGTTTTTGTTGTTTGATTGGGAGAGTTGTTTTTGATGGTTTTTTTTTTGTTTGTTGTTAGTCATGTGTCATGTTTTTTGTTGTTTGAGTGGAGAGTTGTTTTGTGGTGTTTTTGTTGTTTGGGTGGAGAGTTGTTTGCTTGTGGTGTTTTTGTTGTTTGAATGGAGAGTTGTTTTTGATGTTTTTGTTTGTTTGTTGTTAGTCATGTGTCATGTTTTTTGTTGTTTGAGTAGAGAGTTGTTTTGTGGTGTTTTTGTTGTTTGAGTGGAGAGTTGTTTGCTTGTGGTGTTTTTGTTGTTTGAGTGGAGAGTTGTTTGCTTGTGGTGTTTTTGTTGTTTGAGTGGAGAGTTGTTTTGTGGTGTTTTTGTTGTTTGAGAGGAGAGTTGTTTTGTGGTGTTTTTGTTGTTTGAGAGGAGAGTTGTTTTGTGGTGTTTTTGTTGTTTGAGTGGAGAGTTGTTTGCTTGTGGTGTTTTTGTTGTTTGAGAGGAGTAGTTTTGTGGTGTTTTTTGTTTGAGTGGAGAGTTGTTTTGTGGTGTTTTTGTTGTTGTTTTTGTTGTTTGAATGGAGAGTTGTTTGCTTGTGGTGTTTTTGTTGTTTGAGAGGAGAGTTGTTTTGTGGTGTTTTTGTTGTTTGAGTGGAGAGTTGTTTGCTTGTGGTGTTTTTGTTGTTTGAGTAGAGAGTTGTTTTATGGTGTTTCTGTTGTTTGAATGGAGAGTTGTTTGCTTGTGGTGTTTTTGTTGTTTGAGAGGAGAGTTGTTTTGTGGTGTTTCTGTTGTTTGAGTGGGAGAGTTGTTTTGTGGTGTTTTTGTTGTATGAGTGGAGAATTGTTTTATGGTGTTTTTTGTTGTTTGAGTGGGAGAGTTGTTTGTGATGTTTTTGTTGTTCGTTTGTTGTTTGTCATGTGTGTTCTTTTGGTTGGGGGTAGAAAAAGAAGTTTTGTGGTGCTTTTGTTACTATCTTTGTTGTTTTTTGGAAGTTGTGTGTCTTATTGGTTGGGGGTAGAAAATGTTTTGTGGTGTTTTTGTTGCTGTTTGTTTGTTTGTTGGAAGGTGTGTGTGTGTGTGTTTTGTTTTGTGTTTTTTTTGGTTGGGGGCACAACAAGGCTTGTTGTTTTGTTTGTTTATTGTTCATATGTGTTCTTTTGATTGGTGGTAGAATAAGAAGTTGTGTGTTGCTTCTGTTGTTTTGTTTGTTGTTGGTGGTGTTTGTTTGGAAGGCATGTGTGTTCTTTAGGTTGGTGCAGAATAAGTTGTGTTGTGTTTTTGTTTTGTTTGTTGGTGATGTTTGTTTTGAAGGCTAAGTGTTTTTTTGGTTTTTGGTAGGATATACAGACAGACAAATCAACATGCAAGCAACAACAACAAAAAAACAACAACAAAAAACGAACAACAAAAAGGTGATAGAGTTATGTATGAACGTTATATATATCAGTCCACATCAGCTCAGGATGTGTCAGTCCAGTGACCTTAACTATCAGTCAAGGTTGCATGGAAAGGTCGCACTCCAGATTGTTTTTACTGACTCTTTTGTCTCCCATGGATTCTCGGAAATGAGCAAAGCAAAACAAGGAGGGAGAGGGGAGCTCCCTAGAGCCTTATGGTTGTATTGTATTGTGTTACTTTTGGTCACAACACATTTCTCTGTGTTAAGTAACTGGCTGCTTTCTCTGGGGAGAGTGCGTCACCACAGTGCAGCATGTCCCCTTTTTTTTCTGTTTTCTGTCTGCCAGTGTATGTGTCATAGTGGATTTTTCTATATTTTTTTCTGCCAGGAACAATTTTCTAGTTGTTGCTGTGTTCTTTTACCTGAGTTAAGAGCAATCTGCACATGGGACCTTAGTATATCATCTCATCAGAAAGAGAAGCACTCAGACCACTACTCAAGGTCTGGTAGATGTTAAGAATTAAAGGCTAGAGGTCCCATGGCCTTATATAAGAAAAATAGAAATCCCGGCCGACTCTGGAATCAAACCAGCGGACACTTACTTATATAAGAAAAATAGAAATCCTAGCCCACTCTGGAATCAAACCAGCGGACACTCACTTCATAGTTGTCACATTATCCCCAGGCCAAGGACTGTTAAACGGGCACAGCATCTGACCTGTCCATGTCAAAACATTCATACAGGCTGCCTTCTAGTGTCTTAGCTATCCCTTTAACCGTTGCATCTTAAATGTAGGTCAGTGTCAAAATCATGACCATTTTAGTATTTTGAAAGAGTTTGAGTTTACACATTAGTACCAGAAGTTTTCTGGAGATTAAAAAAAATAAAAGATGCAAAGCGTCGCTGCCCATGCACACAGAGTGAATGTCCGTAGTTTGACCTTGACCTTTTGTCGAGGCCACTCCTGAAGCCCTGGGTGTGGAGAAAGACCAGTGCATAGTTTGTATAATCCATGTCAGTTAGTGAAATTCATTTTGTGAAAAATAGATGCATAAATGTATCAAAATGTTGCAGTTCTTGTCTTTTTTTTTCTTTTTTTTTTTTAACCCTTTTTTTCCTTCTTTTTTCCTTGTGGACATGAACCAAGATCCTGAGTTACCAAGTTCAAGATCAAAGTTTGAAAGCAGAATTAAAAGTCAAAATAAGTTGTTTTTTTTCCTGGTAAAAATGCCAGGTGGGGTACATGGAACAAAAAGAGTGAAAAGAACCATGGTCAGAATGATTTGGCATTTTTAACAGATATGAGACGTTTATCAGTGTGTGTGTGTGTGTGCACGGGCGCTGCATGACTGAGTAAAATGCAAATTTACAAATAAATTGTGTCACCCCTGTTGTCAAGGAACATAGTGTGTGTACGGTTGTTGTGAAAATGTTTCCTTATCTAAGTAAACACACACACACACACACACACACACACACACTAGAAGACCAAATTGGCCAGAGAATCTTTCTCTGTCTTCTTTATCTTTGCAGACTCCTTTAATCTTCTTTTCCCTCTGAAAATCCTAGTTGTGGATGTTTGGCTCAGTGTAATCGGCTACTCCCTACACTGTTAACACATAGTAGTTAGGTCAGGGGCTTGGCAGGATAATGGGGAAAGGGTGGGGATAGAAAGAAAAGAGGGGGAAGGGAGGGTGTGGACGGGAATGGGTGGGGAGAGAGAGAAGGTGGGAGGGAGGAGGTGGTAAATGACTTCTAAAGAAAACAATAATAAGTCCAGTCTTTGCACTCACTGTGGGAGAGAGAAAGAGAGCAGGAGAGAGAGAGAGAGAGAGAGAGCGAAGTGACCTTTAGGATTTAAAGAAGTCTGTAATTACAAGGTTCAATTGATCAAGGATGGGAGGGAGTAAGAGAAAAGAAGACATGTTCTCTAAAGCAGACAGACACTGTAGCTAATGGTTTTTGCATTGGACTTTCAATTCCAGAGTCCAGTACTCACCATCAGTATGTGGTGGATGGCAATTCAAAATAAGGCCGGCACGTGTGCAGACATGCTGATGCATGTGTTCCCTTTGTGTGTATACAGACACATGCAGAAGGTCAGGTATGCGATAGAGACCCTGTCACCTGTGTCCTCGTTTCAGCAGGTGATGAACATAGTTACATACCAGCATGCAGAGCCCTGAGCAATACTTTCTCATAGGTGGTGTGAAAACGATTTTCACTTGCATAAAAACCCACTTGTGCATTTATGGTAGTAGAGAGAGTGACAGAAAGAGAGAGGGGAAGATGAGAGAGAGGGACTCGCAACCAAAGGAACCAATCACACCATGTCGGTAATTGCCACGCACAGCAGTGAAGGAAAGACTGTATTTGCTTGACCAGTCATGGCCCAAAGCAAGCAAACGAGTGGGGAAACTTTGTTGGGCTGTCATAACATGACTGATGGTGGAGAGAGTGGAGGTCTTTGATTGGGGCGGTCCAGTATTGATGCTGCCGCCTGTCTGCCTGTATGCCCGCTTGTTGTCACCACTGTGATTGTAGGTGGCTGTCACGTGCCTGTTAGGGCTGCCTGTGGAGTGGATACTCTGTTGGGTGGCTGTGTAGGTGTGAGAAGTGTGTGTGTGTATGTGTGTCTGCCTGCCTGTGTGTGCAGATTAAAGGGTAATAATACAGAAATATGATCAGTTAGAACAGAGCAGTCAACAACCTGGGTAATGTTTATGTGCAGTGGAATGCTTAGATCTGCAGTGTATGATTATGACTTCCATGTCTTTTCATTGACTTGACTGTTGATCATGATTAAGAAAAAAAAAAAAGGTTGAAGAAGCAGAGTGGTGATGGTGGAAGTTGTGGGGCAGAGTGATGTTTTGGTTGTGTGTCTTGTCAGGATAACCTGGCAGTGGGTGAAAAATTAGGTCTTGTGCACTGGGGGGTGATACTAATTTGTCTGCTGATTTGTCAGCTGAATTAAGAATCAACGACATTATTCTATTGGAAAGGGTCTGGAAAGATGGAGACAGAGAGTGAGGGGGAATGAGAGGGGGAGGAAGAGATGGGGGGGGGATGTGGGGGGGGATGTGTCCATCAGGATCAGTGGTGCAGTGAATTGCTAATTCTGTGCCTGAGCTGGATTCAGTCCATTGAGATGGCCTTTCAGCAAAAGAAGACGATTTTAGCAGGTGAGGTAGAAAGGGTACAGGGAGGAAGGAGGGGAGGGAGAGAGAGAGAGAGAGAGAGAGAGAGAGATGTAGGTTGAAAAAAGAAGAGGCAGGGAGGGAGAGAGACAGATGGAAACTGTGTTGTAGACTGAAAACAATATTTATAGAGAGAACCCTTTCTCTGGCCCCCACCCTTGTTTTAATCTTATCACCTTCACCTGCTTCCTCTCACCCTTCGGCACCACCTTCGTCCTCCGTCCCTCCCTTCCTTCCTTCCTTCTTTCCTTTCTTCCTTTCTTTCTTTCTTTCTTCTTCCCCTTCCCCTCACCTGTTTGACTTTTGTTTTTCCTCACCCATTTCTCTGTTCCTGTCTACTTTACTTACCTCCCCTGCCACCCCACTGACGCTTTCCCCAGTGTCGCGTTATCTGCATGGGTCCCTGTCTGTGCTCCTGTTAGGTTTTCTTGCTTCAGTTTCATGCCCCCTTCCCCCCTCCCTTTCTTCTTGAACTGTCTTTCTTCTCTTGGTCGTCTTTTGTTTGTCTGGTTCCTTTTGTTGTTTCGTGTTGTATGCAGTAGGTCTGTTGTTTCGTGTTGTATGTAGTCAGTTGTCTCGTGTTGTATGTAGTAGGTCTGTTGTTTCGTGTTGTATGTAGTCTGTTGTTTCGTGTTGTATGTAGTCTGTTGTTTCGTGTTGTATGTAGTAGGTCTGTTCCTTATGGAAGTAAAGAAAGTCTTTGTCCTCAGTTGCGCAAATTTGGTTTTGATGGTGAGAAATTTTGTGGTCTGTTCTCTGCAAAAGTTTGGTGGTTTATCATGAGTTTGGGGGGTGGGGTGGGTGGGGGTGGGGGTGGGGGCACATTACTGTGCATTCAGATTGTGATTTTATGCAGCATGAAAGTACAGTTATCTTAGTTGATTTGTAGTCAAGAGATGGCGAGAAGTGTTTGCGCAGCAGAATCTTTGCAGATCTAACAAATCTGAGGAAACTAACCCGTGCCAAGGATACACAGTGATATGTTGGGAGACAAAAGACAAGCGTGCAGGAGTGTATGTGAGAGAGAGAGAGAGAGAGAGAGAGAGAAGGACTGTCGACCTGTCAACCCCCCACCCCCACCCCCCCACGACAGAGAGAGGGGGGGGGGATCATAGGGAGAGGGGGGAAAAAGGACAGTCACAAGTAGTAGAAGGCGTACGTGTGCATGTAAGCCCCAGAGAAATCAGACAGCCCGCCCGGTGACTTCCCGGTCAGCCCAGGCAGAACTGATGAAGACCAGTTCCCCCAGTAGTCCTGGGCAGTCAGCGGCAAGGTCAGAATCACGGAACTAACCACCAACCGCACATGAGTGCACTGAGTGGAAAGAAATGATTTGCCCTGTTTGCCGGTCAGCTCAATCAGACAGACAGGGTGGGGTGTAAGAGGGTGGGTGGTGGGGTTGGAAGGTGTGTGGGTGGGAGGAAGGCAGGTAGGGGGGATCATGTGTGGGGGTGGAGGGGGGTGTTGGGGGGGTTGTTTTCACTCTTCGATGATGAGGTTTGCAGCAGTACAGTCCAGTAGCAGTAGTCCCCTGAGCGCCCACACACACACAGGGAGAAGGGGTGGTCGGTCAGAGTAACTGAAGGTGTGGTGGGGTTGTTGAAAGTGCAAACACGGAGATCACAGCCAGTAGCATCTAGACGTCGGGGGGGGGGGGGGGGGGGGGGGGGGGGGGACATGAAGGGGTGTGTATGTGGGGGATGGGGTGGGGGGGGGATTGAGGCAGTCTTTCTGATGAGATCGTGAAGAGAAAAAAAAAAAGCAATAACAACAACAACATGATACAAAAATCTTCCGTATGTTTTTTGAACAAGCATAGCATGAAGGAGGGGTGAAAATTACAAATCAACTAAAGTTCGGGACTTTAAAGATCCTGTTTAGCCTGTAAAAAGATCTTTTGCAAAAATAATGAAAATGGCATTAAAGATGACAATAAATACATAATGATAAATCAGACAGTAGTGGTAATAGTAGGAGCAGCAGCTAGAAGTAGTGGTAATGCTAAAGGAAGCATCCATTCATCCTGCTGAGTTTTTCGGGCAGTCAAAGCCTGTGCAACGGGCTCTGTTCAACAGCATTAATCGAAAACCACATTTTGTTGACTGACCGATGTTGGCAGACTTTTTTTTTTTAATTTTTAACCAGTTGCACTGAGCGGCCCTTTGTCAGTAATTTTATATTGATGTATAATTGAATAACCTTTCTGTTAGTGGATGGTTGATCGTTGTCATTGAGAGATTAAAAAAACCAGATATGAAGTGGTGGGGGAAAAAGTCAGATGAACTAAATTGATAAGAAGCACTGCACCTTTGTGTGGACTGAGATGGAAAAGTCCCAAAGAGCCATCATAGTAACCTCAGCGTGTATACAGAAGGCTCTTTTGATGACCTCGTACAGTCAGCCAGCTGGACCATAAACCATATTATCAGTGGACGGTTTGCAGGCCCCTCACTCGCCCTGCCTCTCCGGCCCCCCCCCCCCCGCCCCCCCACCCCTCTCTCGCTCTCCGCACCCACACCACCACTTCGTTCCACACTCTGCAATTCAGTCTCATTTTAAGTCACTGTTTGAAAACATATATGTACCTCCTTTGCAGACAGGCTGGTGGCCCTGCAGTCAAATATTTCTGAGTTCTGAGTTCATTAAATAAGTCACTGTTCCTTTACTTGGGCTCTCAGTCCAATCGCCTGCGTCCCTTTCACTTTCAGGTTGTACATTGTTTGTAGAACAGTCCTCCAGTCTTGATCTCGGTATTGTTTTCTCCTTTCTCTGTCTCTCCATCTCTCTCTCTCTCTGTCTGTCTCTGCCTTCCGTCTCCCCCCATACCCCCCTCTCTCTCTCACTGTGTGTGTCTCGGTCTGTCTTTCAAAAGGGCAGATTTGATGACAACACTGTGCCTAAAATCTTCATGAATAAAAACGTTCTGAGCGCGCATGTTGAAGTGCATGGTGATGAGATGCACTGTGCGTCCACTGAATGACAATAATATTTGTGTGTGTGTGTGTGTGTGTGTGTGTGCTCGACTGTGTGCGTGTTTGTGGGCACGTGCGTATGCGCAATGTGTGTGTGTGTGTGCGTGTGCGTGCGTGCGTGCGTTCTCCACCTTGCCTGTCCAGCCCTCATCATTCAACACCCAATTATTTCTGTGTGGTGTGTGTGTGATGGAGGAGGGGACGGGGTGTCATTGAAAGTCTTAATCATGTCTCTCTGGCGCACAGCGTTGAAGTGTGGGGGGTAATTGCGGATGTCAGCGCTGTTCACCGATTTGGGGTTGTGTTCGGGGAAAAACATTCCCCCCCACCCCTATCCCGCCCGCGCGCGCGCGCGCGCACACACACACACACACACACACACACACACACACACACACACACACACACACACACACACAGACTAGAGGCGATTGGGGAGTGGGGGGCTGCTGCAGTGTGGGAGGAGGCCGGGGTTGGAGAAGAGAGAGAGAGACTGCTCTTATTACAGCTATGTAGATGATTGTTGGGGATAAAAAAAAAAATAATAAAAATAAAAAGGGCGGGGAGGAGGGGGGTGGGAGGGGCGCAACAGCGTACAATCTTCAAAGCACTTGACCTTCAGTTTTGTGGTTTTTTTCAGTGTGTAAAGCAAGTCGAGATTTAAAAAAAAATTTTTTAAGAATATTATTTCTCAGTGGATCAACAGTTACATGCTTTCAATCGCTATCGAAAGTTGTGTGGTAGGATACATGTAACATGATACTTTTTAGAAGAAAGAAAAAAGAAAATCTTTGTGTGTTTTCTGCCTACCTATCCACCTCCCTCTGTGTGTGTGTGTGTGTGTGTGTGTGTTATCTCGAGGGGCGTGGGGGTGGAGTTCAGCACATGTGGGATGTTGTGAACTGTGACACCTTGGGTCGTTCCTTCCTGTTACATGGCTGGCACAGTGTGGGAAGTGATTTATTTATAAACCGGTTGCAGAGAGTGTAGCTAGAAGTTGGGTTGTTTTTTTTTTGGTTTTTTTTTTTTTTTGGCCCAGCTTGGCTGCAGGTCAAGATTCAGCCTCCGCCCTCCCCCCCCCCCAACTCGGGGCCCCCCACCGCACACACACCTCTCCCACCTCCTGTGTGTCAAGATTTTAAAGAGGAAAAAGAAACGGGAGGATGGGGTGGGGTTGGGGGGTTCGGACGGGCAACGGGGATACATATTTTTTCCCTGTGCTCTTGGCAAAAGAAATAAGACAACCACCTAACCGACATTAGATAAAAAGAAAAAAAAAATGTTTGCATGTCTGGGCTGCATCACACAAGATGATGTTCGATTTTTTTTTTTTTTTCGTCTCTCTTTTCCTTCCTTCCTTTCTTTCTTTCTCCTCCCCCCCCCCCCCCCCACATCCCCAATCCCCCCACCCATCCCTTTTTGTGTTGGTTTTTGGTTTTGGTTTTTGTGAAGGACGGAGGACGGATGTGTTGTGTAAGGCTTGAGAGGTTAAATCTTCAGTTTGCATGTTATGTCTAAGGTTTTAGTTTTTTTGGTTTCTTGGTTTATTTCATAATTGTTATGATAAATATATATATATATATATATATATATATATATATATATATATATATATATATATATATATATATATATATGTGTGTGTGTGTGTGTGTGTGTGTGTATTGCTTTCTGATCTCTAAGTTGGAGATCACTAAGAGAGAGAGCAGCATCTAAACTCTAGGCCATTTGAACCATGGAGAGAGAGAGAGAAAGGTTGGATGGAGAGAAGGGAACAGCCAGCTGGGAATGGGAAACGAAATGAAATAAAACGAAACAAAATAAAATAGTATTTTACTGGGGGAGCGTGATATGCTAATTGCATGTTGTACATGCTTTCTTGACCCCCCCCCCCCCACCCCCCCCCCGGATGTGTGTGTGTGTGTGTTGGCATACGCTCTTCACACGATACATTTTTCTTGAAGCATGTGTTGTGCAGCCAGTAGACAACCAGCCCGACCCGTCCAATCCGCTCCACCCTTCTCTCCAGCAGCAACCATCCACGACCAGTATTTATGGTCAGCAAAACGCACTGCCACTACCACCACCACCACCACCTTCGGCATACACACACTTGACAGTACCAACAACAAACACCCGACCATGCAGAATCGCGGTCGGTCGCCTGCCATTATCCACACCCCCCCCCCCCCCCACCCAATCCCCGTACTCCCCCCCTTCCCGCCTCCGCCTCCCCCCACCCCCCATCTCTCTCTCTCTCTCTCTCTCTCATCCTCACCCTTTCTCTATCCATCCATCATTCCATCATGCCTGTTTTTCCTTTGTGCGTGAGGAAAGTCTGCACGGTTCTTTTGTATTAAAAAAATCATACTATTATATATATGTATGTATGTATGTATGTATATGTATATATATATATATATTTTTTTTTTTAATTATTTCCTTCCAGCTTAAATCTCCTTACACTGACGCAGACAGTAGTCAGACGGGATGGTGTGTGTGTTGGCCGAGGGGGCGGGAGGCGAGGGGGGGGGGGGGGGGGGCAGCTTTCTACAAAGAGGAGAGAGAGGGAATGAAAACGGAGAGGGGGACGGGGGTATTGAGAGAAAGGTTGTGGAGGGAGGGAGAGAGAGAGAGAGAGAGAGAGTCAGTATTTTTTTGTGAGGGTAATATATTGATAAAGCACATACATATGATATATACAAAGCTTTTTTTTTTTATCACCCTACCCTTGCACCGGAAGGAGGCTGGGTGGAGTGGGGATGGAGGGTAGAAGCATGACCTGACGATAATAATTATTCAGAACAAAGAGAGAGAGAGAGATGGGAGGGGGGAGTGGGGGGGGAGGGGGGGACACTTCATATGATTGTGCGTTCGCACATTATTGCCTTCGCCAGTCTCCCTGTTTTTCTGTCTTCCTCCTTTGCCTCAGTGTGTGTGTGTGTGTGTCCCTCTCTCTCGCTCTCCCTCCCGCTCTCTCTGTCATCCATCTTTTTCTGTTACTGTCTCAGTCCCTATCCAAGTCTCTCTCTTTCACTATCAGCCCGTGCTCCTAACCCTCTGTTTCTGTTGTCTCTTTTCTGTCTCCTCCCCTCTCCCTCCCTTCTGTTTCTGCCCCACCCCCCACTCCCACTCCCTCACCCTCCCAACCCAGTCTGACTGTGTAATTATTTTGCCTGGCCTGTCTACAAGTGTGACTAATTTCACTGCTAGATTATCTCACCGTGAACACGTTTGTGCTCGCAACACTGTATGTTGTTGCATCTGGAGAGACCTTTTAGATATGCATGCTGCCCGTACTTGTCCCTCATCAGTCACTGCGTCTGAACAACAGTGAATTAATGACCGGAAAATGTCTACCACGCCCCTCATCCCCCGCCATGCCAGGAGTGAAAGAACCACCTTTGTCACGCCCAGTGTTGTGAAGGCCCAAAATGTGGCAAAGACAGACAGTTAAAAAAGAAAAAAAAAGAAGAAGAAGGGGAAAAAAAACAACAACAAAAAACGAAGAGAAATTTCGACACAGCCTGTTTTATGCATCGAAATGGTGTATACGTGTGAACAAAATAGTTTTTGTCTTTTGTATGTCGTTCAGTTGTCTTGTGTCAGTTGATCAAGAATTTTTTTTATTTTTTTTATTTTTTTTACACATCTTCTTTCTTCTTCTTCTTCTTCTTTTTTTGTCTTCTGAATGTTGCATAAGTATTTTAAAACGTGATGCTGCAAATCATTGGCGACCATAGAACAGACAGAAACCAAGACAGAAACCAAGACAATCACGAATTGGTGAGCAGAAGACTTCTTTCCTACATTCTTTCTTTTCTTCGTGGGCCCATGGCAGCCGCAGAAATTGGCAGCAAGTGCCGGTGGTTGGTTGGTTGGTAGGTATACACATACAGGTATAGTCGTAGACAGACCGCTTAAAGTGATGGAGCGTTTGTTTTCACTGGCTCTGACAAAACAAGGTACTCACTCGTTTACCAATTCTTCTGCTTGTTTGCTCTCCCGCGGAACTGGTTGTTTGTACTCTTCTACTCATTGCCGCGCGGCTCAGTGCAGCGCTTTGCTAGCAGTTTACCCAAAGGTGTCTGTTTACTACAAGAAGATGAGAACGAGAGAAGATCATGTTTAATTGTTTTTTGTTGTTGTTTTGTTTTGTTTTTTGTACATCCCAGTTTTCTGCAGAGATGAATACATTACGTTGATACACAGCAAGCCGGCGAAGGTTTTGTGGGTTCTTAACTGGATTTGTTCGGTTTTATCATCATCATCATCATCATTCTTGGTGGTGTTGGTGGTGGTGGTGGTGGTGCTGCCAGTGCTGCTGTTGCTGCTGCTGCTGTTTTCCCCCCTACTACAACCACAACCACCACCACCACCACCACTATTATTATTATTATTATTATTGTAGTAGTTGTTGTTATTTTTGTTATTGCCATCGTCATCATCTTCATCAATTACAATTGGTTATTAATAATCCAAGTCAGGAGGACTAATTAAAACAAGCTTTGTTAACGCCATCCGCTCGTAGATTTGTCATGCAGTATTTATGCAGATTAATGACCCAAGGTCTTTTCGGGGGTGTGACTGCGACTGAGATGTTAATTAATGTGCAGCTGTCGTGGTGTGTCAGGTCATAATGATCACTTCATTATTTCTATTTGTCGTCCTTCTCCCCCTTTATCCCCCACGTTGTATGATAATTAAGCAGCACTGGGGTAGTTTTGAAGGGGAAAAGTTATCAAGTTATCAGATTAAGAAGGTGGTTTGTCAAATCAGTTTTCATTCTGGTGGTGTGGGAAGTGGTTTGAGGGGAACGTCTCTAAGAGCTCTTAAAATCGTAGAGAGAGGATTCTCTGTGTGTGTTGGGGGGTGGGGGTGGGTGGGGGGGGGGGTGTCTGTGTGTTCTTGTTAGTCTGGGGGCACTACAGGATGAATTGCACACGGCCAGGTTATGATGTTCATGTCGGCTGGGAAGCGACATGGTTGTTTGCCTTGTAGTTTGGGAGTGTCGATATCTTTCTCAGCGTAACGAAACCATGAAGGGTAATTGTTGTGTGGAGTGTGAAATGAAACGTTGTGTCATGGGAACTGCGAGAGTTTTTTTCGTTTTTTTTGTTTTTGTTTTTTTGTTTTTTCCTTTTGGGGATCCTGCATGATTTTATCACCCCTTTCTGATACCTCCGTCCCGCGTTCTTCCCCCTCCCTAAAAAAAGGTTTTGCTTTTGGTTGGGTTGCACTTTATTGGAACACAAATAAAAGTTTCTCCCCGCAGATCGTTATTTCACACATAGGAGGTGGGGAGGTCAGATGTGCATATGATGTTTGTGTTATAGTTTTGCAGACAACACACACACACACACACACACCACAGAAACACCACACATAGCACTGCATACCACATATGCAAATGCATGTATTGAACTGTCTATAAAAACATTGTCTGTGTGTACACCCCATTCCACCTCTAACACATACACAATTTGCAATACCTCAGTATTCACTTGTTGATTAAAAACAAAACAAACATGCAAATGCATGTATTGAACTGTCAATAAAAACATCGTCTATGTATACACCCCTTTCCACCTCTAACACATACACAATTTGCAATGCCTCAACATTCACACTTGTTGATTAAAAAACAAAACAAAACACCCAAATAACTAGTTTATATATAGTAGCTGCAACGGAATGGAACCGCGCATCAACTACGTCTCTGTCTCTTTCTCTCTCGCTGGCTCCCTCGTTCAGAGAGAGAGAGAGAGTACGCACACATACATTGACTCAAAGAGCGGCGCAGTACGTGGCTGTACCCCTCTCAGCGCCTCATCCCACCCATCTCCTCCATACCTCCATCCCTCCTTTCCCTTGCTTTTCTCTTTCATTCATGGCTTTCGCCCATAGAGCTACATCACTGCCAGAACACCAGCAGGGAGAGCTCAGACAGAAAAAAGTAGTATAGCAGTAGATATAGGGAAGGACCCCCACGTGCATTAAAATAGGGGAGCAATGCCTGCCGATGTACCCCTGTGTGCCGTCTGGCGCACAGACCCTGTTCTGCACCCAGTTCCCCCCCCCCCTCCTCCCTACCCCCCCCCCCCCCCCCCCCCCCGCCCCCCTCCGCACTACCCCCATCCCCTCAACCCCTAGACGCCCAGTCCTCACAATAATGTCGTGTAGACCTACAACTGCTGCATCTATCCTCTCCCTTTCGGTTCCCTGCTCGTGCAAGTGGCACACGCACACACACGCGCGGGCACTCACACTCTCTCTTTCTCTCACTGTGTCCCACTCTTTGCTACCACAGTAGGTCTGCCCGTGCCTTCTGTTTCCGTTCTGCTCTTTTCCTCCTCCTCCTTCTCCTCCTCCTCCTCAGTCTGGGAGGCCACCTCATCTCTGCTTTTCGTTTCCCCAAAACAAAGACTGTGGGAGGATTTTCGAAGAGAGATGGTAAGCAAATCCGGACTTAGAGCCTGTGTTGGTTTTTTTTTAATTGTGTGTGTGTGTTTTCAACCCTACTACCCTTTTTCTATCGCTTGTTAATTGACAGCTGTTGGTTATGGAGGGACAGGGGTCGCAGAGGTGCGTGGGGCCCAACTCGGAGAGGGGGGGATTCAGGGGATGTCGGGGATCAGTGGACCTGAAATGGAGGTCAGCGGTGCGTGTTATTCAAAAGGGATGATGCTGTCGGGGTGGTTGGCTTGATCATGTAGATGGTGTCGTCTCGGAAATGGGTTACAACATCGGCCACAACATCTACTAATGGTAATATCGTTTCATCTGTGCCGCACGAAAATGGCTGCTAAACTTGTAGGTCTTGAAGTTAGGATACTAAAATCGGATTTTACAGTGTCTTGCGTCATGACACAACTGCAAGGTTGTGTGGTTTTCTAAGGGGTTGTAATCAAAGTGGTGGATTTTTTTTTTTTTTTTTTCAAGATAGGGACAGCATGTAAGGGAAAAGTTGTATTGTTCCTCCCATGCAAACTGTCTGGCATCGTCAGTAGTTGTGTCTGTGGAACCCTCCTCTCTCCAGTTGTGTAATCTGGCGTCTAGTCCGAGGAGTGGCTGGTTTGTGTCTGTGTGTGTTAACCCTGGAATATGTTGCACCATGTCTGCGTTTTGTCTCGTCGATACAAAATCTGTTTAAAACGGTTTTCTGGTGCGGAGGAGTTCTCAGTTTGTGAAATGTAGCGTTTAACTGCAGGCTGGATGTCTCAGGCTTGTTACGTAGGTCTTCTTCTTCTTCTTTTTCTTCTTCTTCTTCTTCATCATCATCTGCTTCTTCTTCTTCTTCTTCCCATCACTCTCTCTCTCCCTCTGTTTCTTTTGTGGTTCTCCCCCCCACCCCCCACCCCCTTTGAATCTAAAAGAAAACCAGATGCATGTTGGAGTTTCTGTCTCAGTCATTGTCAGTCTCTCTGTCTTTCATTTGTTTCTGCTTGTCTCCTCTGTGTGTGAAAGAGTGAGATACTAGAAGCGTGTACCAAAGGATGAATGTAAAAATCACAAAAGCTGGGAATGGGAAGGAGAGGTGATGCTGCAGGAAAGAGGGGTGTGGGTGTGAGGAAGAGAGTAAGTCAGATCACACACAGACTATATATATATAGACCAGAAATACAAATGAAGACAGTTTAAAAGCCTCTTTTGTGTGTGTGTTTGTGTAGATGATACAGTTTTACTCATAAAGGTTATGCTGATCAGTACTGTGAATCAGACTCACCTGCATGTCTGTGCCTGGTGGTGAAAATCGTTTCCATCACACTCTGGTCACAGATCCATGAGATTTGCTGTCAGATCACTGTAAGGGTCACCTGTCCAAAAGACAGACAGACAGCCACCCAACCAACCACCCAAGCAGTCACTTGGCCACCCAGACAGACAGCTGGTCAGATGAACCAATCTATCGACCAGAGGAGTAGATTTTTTTTTAATTATTTTTTTTTTATGATAATAAGAATTTTTTGGCTTTTCCTTTCCTCGCTTTGTTTTTTTTTTTCTCCCTGCCATACAATAATGTTTTAAACTTCTGAGCCTTAATGCGGCTGTGAAAAATGAAGGCTGAAGGATTGTCAGGTACCTTGGTACCTTGCTGCATCAGCATTCAGAGTCTGGAATAAAGCTGATGATCATCTGGTCAAAATGGCTCATTTAACAAGTGACATATGCTTTCCGTTATACTGATGATCATCAGGTCAAAAAGATTTGTTTAACAAGTGACATATACTTTCCATTACACTGATTATCTGGCCAAAATGACTCATTTAACAAGTGACATATGCTTTCCATTAAACTGATGATCATCTGGTCGTGGTCAAAAAGATTTATTTAACAAGTGACATATGCTTTCCGTTACACTGATTATCTGGTCAAAATGACTCATTTAACAAGTGACATATGCTTTCCGTTATACTGATGATCATCTGGTCAAAAAGATTTATTTAACAAGTGACATATATGTTTCCCGTTACACTGATTATCTGGTCAAAATGACTCATTTAACAAGTGACATATGCTTTCTGTTATACTGATGAACATCTGGTCAAAAAGATTTATTTAACAAGTGACATATGCTTTCCGTTACACCTGATGATCATCTGGTCAAAATGACTCGTCTAACAAGTGACATATATATATATGCTTTCCATTACAAGTGATGTTAGTAAAAGGTCTGACTCAGTTAAGACTGTAGTCTTTCAAGTTTGTCAGAGTCAAAAGGGTGTCTTCCATTGAGCTAAATATGTGTCCTTCATTGAGGCAAAAGCAAGTTTTCCATTGCAGAAAGCAGGTCTTCCACCTGCTTTTGGAAATGGGTCACAGGAAACTGTGCTGGAAAAGTTCTATGCACATGATGACACTATTCTTCCCGTCTCCCTCCCCTCCCCCAGCCCACTTCGCTTTCTTTCAAAACAAAGTTGCCATCAGACTTCAAGTTCGTATGCATGTGTGTCGGTCAATGTGCAGTAATGGCTGTCCAAATGAGTTGAGGACGTTCACCTTCTGAGCCCGTCCCTGACTGTTAGTAATTACTGTCACCAGGGCTTGACTGATGTCTGATCTGAAGAAGATGCTGTCAGTTGCCATGGAGGCTGCCACTTGACCCCCACCCCCCACCCCCACACCCCCATACCCCCTCCCCCGCCCCCACCCCCTCTTTACTAAGAGTATGTCACCGCCCCCCTAAGACATCCCCTCCCTTCCCCAAATCTTGACATAAGACTATTTTGGGAAGACATTGAAGGAGTGGAAAAGGAAGTGAAACTAGTGTTACTGTGAAGCGTGGGTTGAAGTACTGTACAGGAATCACAGAATATGAAGGAATTTTGATTTGAATATATATATATATATATATATATATATATATATATATTATATATGATTATTCATTTATTGTGGCTGCGATGAGATGAGTTCATTAATGGTTTGATTCAGGATAAAAATGATGAATGAATATTTAATTTTGAGGCAATTGCAGCTGCTTGTGCAATCTAATTATAGGACCCTGTCCCAATTTTCCGTGCTTCAGTTTGATAAGGGATTGGTGATGTGGTGATGCAATAACCGTGCCAGAGAGGGTTTTTGTTCAAAATTGGAGTGGTTCTTTGTTGTATTGTTTTACTTTATTTTGTTCTGTAAACCTCACCTAAGAGGAAAAAAAAAAAAAGCCCCCAAACACACACTTCACTGCGCATCTGTATTCATGGTGTTTATCTCTTGTACCCTCTTGTTTCCTTGAGAGCGATTTAACTTTGTTTCTTCCAGGTTTTGTTCTTTCTTTTTTTGTTTTTGTTTGTTTGTTTGTTTTTGTTGTTTTTTGAGGAGATGGGGAAAGACCACACACACACACATGCATGCACACATGCGTACAGGCGCTTACACATACATAGAGAGAGAGAGAGAGAAGAGTTAAGCAGAATATGAGCCAGCCTCTAGCAAATTGATCATGTCATGTCATGTTCTCTACTTCTGTGTCCAGCAAGGTCTTGCTTCTTTCTTTGCTGCTTTCTTTTCCACGTAAGCTGTCCTCATCAGGCCTCAGCTGGCCATTATCATGTGAAGATGTGAAGAATTTCTTCTTCATCCTTTTTTTTTTTTTTTAAATATATATTATTTTTTGTGTGTTCATCAACTTAATCCAGATTGCTTGCTCTCGTGCTCTCTCTCTCTCTCTCTAGATTGCATCATGGAAGTGGAATGAAGTTTTCTCTGTTTTCTTGATTACTTTACGTGTTCACATTGTTGTATGCATGTGAGTGTGTGTGTTTCTGACATGCATGTGAAATTTAATTGAGTTGAACGCATGCTTTTTTGGGGGGTAACAGAGAGTGAGGGAAATTTCTTTATTATTATTATTCTTTAATTCTTTTTTTGTTTGTTCTTTTTTGTTGTTATTATAGATAATGTACATGAAGAATATGTTAGCTGTTTATCTGTTTTTGTCACCAATTTCATTGTTTTAAATGCTCTTTAATTCATTTTGGTTTATAATACCAGTGATGTTACTTTATATCTTTCATTCCCTAGCGGCGGTCAAAGTATTGAATATTCTTCTTTTCTTCTTCATTAAAAAAAACAACAACAACAACAAAACCCATTAATTTTGATTGCATATATAATCTGAGACTGTTCTGATCAGAGAATTTTTCAATCAAAAGATGACCAGTCGAGTCCGAGGAGGTGAAGGAATGGCTTGTTAACGAGAATGGGGGTGGTGGTAGTGGAGTTGATGGTGGAGAAGTCGTGGTCAGGAGCAGGTCCTTGCAGTCACAAAGCTATGTTTTCTTTCTATGTGGTCACAAAGCTCTGTTTTCTTTCTATGTGGTCACAAAGCTCTGTTTTCTTTCTATGCGGTCACAAAGCTCTGTTTTCTTTCTATGGGGTCACAAAGCTCTGTTTTCTTTCTATGCGGTCACAAAGCTCTGTTTTCTTTCTATGTGGTCACAAAGCTCTGTTTTCTTTCTATGCGGTCACAAAGCTCTGTTTTCTTTCTATGCGGTCACAAAGCTCTGTTTTCTTTCTATGGGGTCACAAAGCTCTGTTTTCTTTCTATGTGGTCACAAAGCTCTGTTTTCTTTCTATGCGGTCACAAAGCTCTGTTTTCTTTCTATGGGGTCACAAAGCTCTGTTTTCTTTCTATGTGGTCACAAAGCTCTGTTTTCTTTCTGTGCGGTCACAAAGCTCTGTTTTCTTTCTATGCGGTCACAAAGCTCTGTTTTCTTTCTATGCGGTCACAAAGCTCTGTTTTCTTGATGTGGTCACAAAGCTCTGTTTTCTTTCTATGTGGTCACAAAGCTCTGTTTTCTTTCTATGCGGTCACAAAGCTCTGTTTTCTTTCTATTTTGGTGTGTTCAGAAGTCCTTTGTGAACTTGCGCACCTGCTCCTGCACGTGTTCTAGCACTTATGTGTGTGTGTGTGTGTGTGTGTGTGTGTGTGTGAAAAGCACCCTGGAGAAAATCTGTGCTAGAATTTTCCATCGTTCTTGCACTGTCTTTTTCTCTTGTCTTTTTTGTTCTGTTCTCCGTTCTTCTCAACAAACAAACAACCAAAGTATTTTCTGCTGTACCAGTCCTATCTAGAATAACTTCCGTTCTTCTCAACAAACAAACAACCAAAGTATTTTCTGCCGTACCAGTCCTGTCTCGAATAACTTAAGGTTTGTTTATTTCACTATTTGGATTTGAAATTCAGGCATATTTTTTTTTTCTTAAGTGTTCAGGTTGATAAATTCAGGGTTTGGCTTATGTTCATTTCTGTTCCCTTTAAAAGAAAAGTAATGGTACTGAGAAAAAACACACACACACACACAAAAACAACAACAACAAATGTCTGAGGCCTGTCCAGATGCAACTACAGTCTAATGGAAATATAACTGTGCCACCATTTTCTTTCAGGCATGGTGTCATTTTGTGGTTTGATGCTGTTGGAATGTTTTGAAAATATTTGATTTGACTTAATCTTTTTAGACTTTTTTTTGTAATATTTATTCAGTTTGGCATGTTTTTGTTTACAAAATGTTTTTCAGCCCAGCTGCATTCTTGAGTGGGTTGGCTGGCTTTGCTCTCGTTAAACAAGAATACGGAAAAAAAACAACTTTCATTTTGGGAAAGGGGAAAGCAGGAAGGAAAGAAAAAAACACTAACTCAGCTAAAACTAAAAGATGGAAAACCCCAAAGACCTGTAATGGAGAGAAAAATCAATTGGTCTTGTTCCCTGTGTGTGTGTGTGTGCAGAAGGGAGCCTGAGCAGCGTCCGTGGCATTAACGAAGGGCTGCTGAGGCTGAGAGGGAGCCAGCTGTTGCACAGGAGACACACCGACCAACAGGTGAGAAGCTGTCCACCCTCCCTTCCCCTCCCCCCCCTGTGCCCCCTCCCTCCAATATAGGCAGACATACTTTGTTTTCATGGATGCCCTATGCTGGGTATGTTCTTGTGTCCATACTTCCCCCCCATCCCTCCAATATAAGCAGATGTACTTTGTTTTCGGGCATGCCCCATGCTGGGAATGTTCTTGTTGCATACTTCCCTCTCTCCCTCCAATATAGGCAGACATACTTTGTTTTCAGGGATGCCCCATGCTGGGTATTTTATTGTGTGCATACTTTCTCTCCCCCCCACCCCTCCAATATAGGCAGACATACTTTGTTTTCAGGGATGCCCCATGCTGGGTATGTTATTGTGTGCATACTTTCTCTCCCCCCACACCCCCACCCCTCCAATATAGGCAGACATACTTTGTTTTCGGGGATGCCCCATGCTGGGAATGTTTTTGTGTCCATACTTTCTTCCACCCCCCTCCAATATAGGCAGCCATACTTTGTTTTCAGGGATGCCCCATGCTGGGAATGTTCTTGTGTCCATACTTTCCTCTCTCCCTCCAATATAGGCAGCCATACTTTGTTTTCAGGCATGCCCCATGCTGGGAATCTTCTTGTTGCATACTTTCCTCTCTCCCTCCAATATAGGCAGTCATACTTTGTTTTCGCGCATGCCCCATGCTGGGAATGTTCTTGTGTCCATACTTTCTTCCACCCCCCTCCAATATAGGCAGACATACTTTGTTTTCGGGCAAGCCCCATGCTGGGAATGTTCTTGTGTCCGTACTTTTTTCCACCCCCCTCCAATATAGGCAGATGTATTTGCATATTGGGGATGCCCTATGCTGGGAATGTTCTTGTGTCCATACTTTCTCTCCCCCCCACCCCCCTCCAATATAGGCAGATGTATTTGGTTTTCAGGGATGCCCTATGCTGGGAATGTTCTTGTGTCCATACTTTCTCTCCCCCCCACCCCCCTCCAGTATAGGCAGACATACTTTGTTTTCGGGGATGCCCTATGCTGGGAATGTTCTTGTGTCCATACTTTCTTCCACCCCCCTCCAATATAGGCAGACATAGGCAGACATACTTTGTTTTCGGGGATGCCCTATGCTGGGAATGTTCTCGTGTCCATACTTTCTCCCCCCCCCCCACACCCCCCCCTCCCCTCCAATATAGGCAGACATACTTTGTTTTCGGGGATGCCTCATGGTGGGAATGTTCTTGTGTTCATACTTTCTTCCACCCCGCTCCAATATAGGCAGACATACTTTGTTTTCGGGGATGCCCTATGCTGGGAATGTTCTTGTGTCCATATTTTCTCCCCCCCCCCCCCCACCCCCACCCCCTCCAGTGTAGGCAGACATACTTTGTTTTCGGGGATGCCCCATGGTGGGAATGTTCTTGTGTTCATACTTTCTTCCACCCCCCTCCAATATAGGCAGACATACTTTGTTTTCAGGGATGCCCATGTATATTGTGTGCATACTTTCTCTCCCCCCTCCACCCTCTCCAATATAGGCAGACATGCTTTGTTTTCGGGGATGCCCGATGGTGGGAATGTTCTTGTGTCCGTACTTTCTTCCACCCCCCTCCAATATAGGCAAACATACTTTGTTTTCGGGGATGCCCTATGCTGGGAATGTTCTTGTGCCCATAGCCTGCTGAATGCTGGCATTGACTGCAGTGCTGCTGTTCTCCACCCACCCCTTTTGGTTCCATGCTAGTACAAGTGGCTCTTACACATATGCACTTCTCTTTCTAGAGGGTTTTTAAGGAGTGCATTTGAGTTCATGCATACTAAATATACTGTACTTGTGAAAATATGAGTTTGACTGCTTGATTGAGTGGAGTCAAAACATGTAAAAAGAGGAGAAGAAGAAGAACCCCCTTGTCGAACAAGCATATGATTAACAACAGGTTTACCGTAAATGGGTCGAGGTCACCTGATTAACAACAGGTTACCATAAACGGGTCTGGGCCAATTGAGCTGTCCTTGAATACATGCCCTTTTTGGAGAGAGAAGGGGAAAAAATTCACTTTTTCCTTTCAGAGTTTTTGGGACTGTGTGGAATCCCTGTCAGACACTGGCCAGTCATTGGATAGTCTAGAAGAATAATAATTCTGTTTTGTTTTGTTTTTTAACAAGATTTGACAGTTAATGCCTTATTTGCTCTGAAGCTGCAGTGGCTAAGAGTTTACCACCACCACATTTTTCACTGGAAATCGGGAACACTAAGCATAAGATGACATTCAGAATAGTTCTTTTTTTTTTTTCTTTTTGTCTTTTTAAAAAACATATGAAATAACAGCTCATCAGCTTCGAAAACATCATGATTGAGATTTGACCGATACTGCGTTTTTTGGCTGAAAACAGAATCGATAAACAAGCAAGACTTCAGGGAGGGGGGGGCGTGGGGGGGGGGGAAGGGAGGGGCTAGGATTTGGAAGACTCTAGTGGCCAGAGGCAGCGGCGGCAGGGCCTGAGAGGGTAAAGAAAGCGGAAATAATCAGCCACCCCCACACCCCACCTCTTTTCCCCTGGTCGCTTCTGGGGCCCAGATTCCTGCCTCTTTAGCCCACATTGGTCTTCAGGTTGGCGGTATTGATTGATTTACACCCTCTTTTGGAGCCCCCTCGTCTCCCTCCTTCCATCTGTCTGTCTGTCTGCCGCCTACGCTACCCCCTTTTCCTATCCTGTGTGTGTGTTTGTGTGTGTGTGTGTGTGTGTGTGTCTGCATACATGCCTTCACACATGATTGTTCATGCACATGTTGAGGATGTCAGCTCATTCATTTTTGTTGATAGTTGTCATTTTACAGTTTTGATTAATAACTGAATGGATTTTGAATATTTAGACGTCAGCTTTGTGTTTGGGTGAGCATTAAGTTTATTGAATCCTCAGTGTGCAAGTTGTTTAATGTGACTTTGTTTGTTTGTTTGACGAGCATTAGGCCAATTGTATCCTCAGTGTGTGAGTATTTGAAATACCATGGCAAAATAAGTGATTGAAAAACAAAACCAAACCGAAACTGATTCAGTCAGCAACATTTTGTGCAGTCATTGTCATTACATAAGAACCACTTTTAGAGAAAGCAGCCACTAACACAAAACAGAACATGAGTAGTTTTGTACGGTAAAATTGCCAGTCAAGCAGTTAGGGAGAGTGTAATGTGAAAGCGGTTACTGAATTAGGCAGTTGAAATAGGTAGATGTCAGAGCTCGGGCCACAAGTTCAGCACAACAAAGACCCAGTATTTTATCATACTATGACTCAAAATGGAACCGTTATGTGGCTGTAAGTACCCTGACACAAGCTGATATTTATGGCTTACATAACTGGTCTGATGATTGAGTCAGTTTTCCAATTGGTGACGTGCCTGGTAGTAGTTGGTTGATTGATTTATCGACTGTTTCATTCAATGGGTCAGGATGTCTGTCTGCAAGCTTCTGGACAGACTCTGGCCATTAAGGCATAGCCTGTCAGGACCTCTCAGACTGGGGTGGGACTAATGGTTTGAACTATTGACATTCTGCTTTCTAGAAGTCTGTCTGTTCATCTCTCTCTGTCTGTTCGTCCGTTTGCCTGCTGCTGGTCTCCTTCGCTCTTGACATGATTGATTCATGTACATTTTAGTTCACAGACATATTCCCCATTTTTCACAGATGGAAAATCTTTTGATAGAATATTTTTAGAAAGTTGTTTCACTTTAGATGTTTATCAGGACACTGGATAAATGACTGAATATATTCTTGTAAGTAGCTTTTCTCTTGGGAGGAGGGGGTGTTGGGGGGGAGGGGGGTTGCAGGAGATTCTTTTCTGTCATTTATTCATTTATTTGAAGTATTAAAAAAAAAGAAAAAAAAGAAAGCAAGGTCATGTTAGGCAAAAGATACAGCGGCTTTCATTCAGTACACACTATTACATTGACATACACTGGGTTACATAATGCAATGTGTGTGAATGACTGGTGCGAAAACGCTTTGATTTGTCTCTGTACAAGATTCAGCGCTATATAAATACCATTATTATTAATATTATTACACTGTCCTGATTTGACTGCTTTGTAAGTAAAATACTGATAATGAAGCCAGAACATAATGCCAGCATGTTGAGTGCAGCAATTCCCCTGCCTCCATCCCCCACACTGCCTGCCTTGCAAAAAAGCAAAAAAACACCAGCTTTCATGCCACTGATCATCCAGATTCACCCCCCACATGCACAGCCACACACACATGCACAGACTTGATCATGCTCCGTCACATTCTCTGTGCCTGCAGCAGCCCACAGTGAGCAGAGAGCTAGCTATCAATGTCACCATGCCATCACAAGGAGATCTGCATCTGTTTTTTTTTAAAGCTAATGTCTTAAAAACTAGTATTTAAAAGATGCACAGAACATGCTTGGAGGAGTGTTGGGTTTGGAAACCACCACCACCACCATCCTGCCCAACTGAACCCTCCAACCACCCCTCTCACCCACCCACCTATCTGACCTCACCCCCCACCCCCAAAGAAAAGGGGGGAGGGGGGAGAAGAAAAAAGAGAGGCAAAAAAAAAAAGAAAAAAAAAGTGCAACAGCTGCCAAACTGAGCAGTTGGTTTGTTTCTGGGGTGTCTCTGGTTTTGCAGGACCTTAGGAGGGGTGAGGTTGTGAGGGTTGTGGTGGTGGTGGGTTAGAGTTAATAGTTTAAAAAAAAAAAAAAAAGTGGGGGGAGGTGCTGCTGTGACTTAAAGGCTCTGCAATCCTCACCCAGGTTTTTCCTCTTCCTACCCCCATCCCTCCCCCAAACTAGAACATCTCACTAGTAGTCTGTCTCCCTGTCTGTGACCGTCTGTCTCTCTCACCCTCACTCTCTGCTGCTGCTGCTGCTCTTCTCTCTCCCCAGGGTGGGATAAGAGGTAGCAAGGAAGGAAGGAAACACAGGAGCTTAGTGGAAGTGTTTGTGGAAGGTAGAGTTTCAGCTGCTGGGTTGCTGGGGGAGAGATTTAGCAGTGTGGCTTTAGAAGGGGGTCCCTTATACTTTGCTGGCTAGCATTGTGACCTGCTGTGAGGGGGGGTGTGGTTGTGAAGACTGGCTCTGGAGAAAGGATTGTGTGATAACAGGGTGGAAGAAGTGTGTTTATGTGTAGTGCTATGTGTGTGTGTGTGTGTGTTCAGTGTAGTGAAGGGTGTGTTTAGTAGAGTGTAATGTGTGTGTGTGTGTGTGTGTGTTCCCTCAACCCTCCCTCCCCCCCTCTCTCTCTCTCTCTCTTCACCCTCTGTCTCTAGTTATGTCTGTCCTGTGAACAGAACTTGATTTGTTTCAGTTCAAATTGTATTATGTTGAGAGGAACTGTATTTTTGATATCTCTTGAGTCAGCATATGTGTATATGGGTGTGTTTTACTGTGCATGTGTTCGTGTTTATTGGAGGAAATGAACTTAGATTATTATATTATACTTATACTTAGTCATACTGGCTATTACATTAATATAGCATTGGGGTTGGTGGTGGGGAGCAGATGCCTGACCTGTGTATAAACCCAACGCACTGGTCAGGCCTTGAAGGCCTACCCTTGGTTTGCGTGAAAACATTGATGTGACTTTCATTTGATGTAATAATAATGATAGAAAATAAAATAATAAAATAATAAAAAATAATAGATAAATGGGTGGCGCTGTAGTAAAGCGACGCGCTTTCCCTGGGGAGAGCAGCCCGAATTTCACACAGAGAAATCTGTTTTGATAAAAAGAAATACAAATACAAAATACTACTACAAATAATTTTTGTTGTTGTTATTTTTATTTTATTTTATTTTATTTTTTTTAATTTATTTATTTACTATTATTTTTTTCTCAAGGCCTGACTAAGCGCGTTGGGTTACGCTGCTGGTCAGGCATCTGCTCAGCAGATGTGGTGTAGCGTATATGGATTTGACCAAATGTGGTGACGCCTCCTTGAGCTACTGATACTGATACTGATCATTTGATATAAACTGTAATGCGAATAATGTACAATAATTATTTTGTCTGTCTGAGCGTTCAGTACCCAAGGTTTGTATGAAACATTAATGTGAATTTCATGTTGACTGAAATGTGATCTATGTATGAATGTGTTTCAGCATGTGAGGAGGCTGGGGTTGTCCCGATTCAGCACCTCCTGTCCCTCCCTTGATGTTGAGAGCCCTCACTGCCCCCTCTCTCCCATCCATGAAGGGGGTGAGTTCTTCTTGCCATCAGTTGATGATGTTGATCGGACTCCTTGTCTCTTAACCAGTGTCTCCGCTGTCACTGTCACCATCAGTTTCTCTCACTCGTGTTAACTCACTCAGTACGGCCAGTCCTCTCTTCTCCTCTACACAGACCCCTCAGATGTCCAGTGGGTGTCTGAATGACCCAACCTTTAGCTTCCGTCGTCAGAATTGTGGTATTCTTTGTCAACATTCACCTCTTCAGTATAAGAGCCTTCCGCTTGCAATATTTTGATGATGGTAATTGGGGTGAAACGCTGTTAACATCGTCTCTTTCGCCGTTCGTATGGAGAGAGTTAAATGTTAGGTGTGAGTGTTGGTGCCTATGCTTAAAAGGAGAGGGGAAAAAAAAGAGAGTAGGGGAGAGTGGGATGGGGGATTGTTTCACGGTCTGCTGTCCTTTGGATTTGGGGGGAGTGGGGTTTGAAATTCTGTCTGTCTTGGGAATTTAACCAGTCTTTTTTGTTTTTTTTTTTTTGTTTTTTGTTCTGAATACAGAATAGTCTGAAGAAAATAGTATTTCCAGACAGCGAAAGATGCTGGTGTTTGAACTACAGTGTCTGCAGTGTCATGAAGAAGTCATGGTTGATAGAAGAAAGGTGATTACAAGGGCATAAGATTATGAATTTCATCTCCAGATAACTCTTGGTCAGTTTTTGTACCCAGCATACCTCTCTTATTTATTTATTTTTATGAAGCTAGCTTCAGACTTTCTTTGGTTGCTCGACAAAAAGTGTCAGTTCAAGATCCTTTCATATATCTGTCTGTCTGCCTGTTTGCGTGTCTTCCTCTCTCTCTCTATCTTTGCTTGCTCACTTGCTCACTCACCGTTTTACAGCTGCAGTGTCCACGTCACTTTGTGTCTGTCTCTGTTTCTGACTCTTTCACTGTTTCACAGCTACAGTGTCTGTGTCACTGTATCTGTATCTGTGTCTGTTTCTGTCTCTCTGTCTGTCAGCTGTTTCATAGTTTCTGTGTCACTGTCAGTGGCTCTGTATCTGTGTGTCTGTTTCGTTTGGTCTCTGTTTATCAGTCTCCCTTCCTGTCCTCCCCAGTCTTTTGCTCCCTTCCCTGTTTGTGTCGATCCCTCACAGTGACAGTCACATCGCATCTGATCCATCTTTGAATTTCAAACATGGAAGCGAGATAATATCCAAAACATGCTGGAAAAGGTTAAATGTGAATATTTGCAGTTTGAGTGGTGATGATCATTGAATATGAAAATGCCACAGGGTATTCTTCCTAAAGGGCAATTTTGAATAGAAAGTAAAAGAGAGAGAGAGTGTGTTTTGAAAAAGAGAGAGAGTGTGTATGTTTGGTCAGGGCAAGTCATCAGCAGTGGACAGAGAGAGCTTGCAAATTGGCTCTCCTTGCGTGCAGTTGTCAGCTGACAAGAAATTTCCACCTTTCTGTTACCTCGTTTTTCTCAGTGAGCATTGGGTAGTGTTGCCGAAGAAGAAGAAGAAGAAAGAGAGAGAGAGAGAGAGAGAAGAAGAAAACTTAAAAAAAAAAGGGAAAAGAAGAAAGAAGAGTAAAGTTTAGGGAGAGAAGGGTTTTGAGAGATAACGACAAATACGGCCCGGTAAGAGGAGTTGTGGGTGTTGTTCCTTTGTAGTGGAGGAGAAGGGGATCTGGAGGAGGACGTGGAGACAAACAGAGAGATTGAAGCCATTGTGGGAAAGGCTGTGGGAAATGTGGCCGTCACCATTTGCTGTAGCTTGCCCAGAGTGTGAGGGTGGCCTGCCGGGGGTTGGCTCTTCCAGTTAGCCAATCTTTGATGGGCCAGGCGGGGTGTTTGTTTTTGGAGAGTCGTCCCAACACCATGACTCCCTGTCCTCTGCTGCACGGACATGAAGGGTCCTGTTTCGTCTCCCTTGTCCCCCCCCGTCGTGTGTGTTTCTTTCCTCCACACTGGTGGGGGGTCCTTGGCCTTTTAATCATGCGGCTTGGGATGTTTTCAGGATAAGACTTGTGTGTCGTTTTGTTTTCAAGAGCAGGTGACAAATCTGTGTGTGTGCGCTTTGTTTACACATTGTGCATTTGCAGTCTTGAAGTTGGTTGTAGGTGCAGTATGTTGTCTGTCTGTTGTTTTTTTTTTAGTGGGTTGTGTTGGCCCATGTGGATGCAGAGATACTGTTGAATATGCATGAAGTGTGTGTGTGAGTGTCTTCCAGGTTCCAGGTTGATGTGTTTGGTTAGAGAATTCCACTGTGTGTGCTCATCTTTCTTTGTGAACTGAGGAATCTGTGCTGCCTACAGCCATACTGATGACTTTCTAGTTTGTTTGTTTGTTTGTTTGTTTTTCTTCCTGATGTGCAGTGGCCATGTGAATCAGTCTTGATGTTTATTGTATATTTGAGAGAGAAAAAGAAGAGAGAAAGAAAAAAAGGAGGTTGGGGTGGTGGGTGGGGAGAAAGTACATTTTCCTGTAATGTGAACATGTCAGTTTCCCAGCTTACTTTGTATTACAGGGTAAATATGAAGAATTTTTGTGTCCCAGATTGATTTATATGACCCCCCCCCCCCCCCTTTTTTTTTATTAACCCCCCACCTCCCCCCCAAAACATGCAGTTTTGCATGTCACACATTAAAATATCTGTTTTTCTACTTCCCGTGCTGTTTCCTGTAAAATAAGTTTCTGTGTTTGTTACATTATGATATGGGTGTAGGAATTCAACAAAAGCCGTGTGAGTGTGTGTGTGTGTGTGTGTTGTTTTGTTTCAGTTTTGTGGGTTTTTTGGGGGGTCAGGGGGCCTGGGGGTGGGTGGTTGTTTATAAAATTTATTGAATGCACTTGTTGTGATGGACATGTCCAGAATTTGCATCATGTGCACTTGATGCTTCTCCGCATCATGGATGACTGTCCCCTTGGTGCTGCAAATTGCCTGGACATACACAGCAAAGCGCCTGTTGAAGGGAAACAAATGGTTTTCTGCAGCAGTGCTGACACTGGCTTTGTGCCCTTCTGTTGCTGCAGATCAGCACAAGTCTATGCTGGACCTGGCCTCGGAGGTGGGACAGGCGTCAGTGGCCAGTCAGTCGCCCACCATTACCCTCAACGACGGCTTCCTGGCTGCAGCAGGGGCAGGGGCAGACGGCGATCAGACTGTGCGGATCTGCGTGAACGGAGTGACCGTCGACAGCAGCGAGGACTTCCCGCGCCAGAGCTCGGACGACGGGTCTGTGACCCTGCGTCACAACCGTGCGGGTTGCTTGACGTCACCCCGGGAGGAGGATGTTCGTCGTCGCAGCTGGTGCCCTGACAGCCCCCGGAACGAGGGGGTTCGAGCCCTGGACGGGGATGATGCCTTGCAGACACGTGCGCTGGCCATGACGGGCAAGAGGTGAATTGGTGTTTTGAAATAATATATTCGGTTTTATTATTTGTTGTTGTTGTTATCATAGTTTTATCTTTTTAAGATAATTCACAAGATGTTTACAACCATTGCAACATAAATAATTCATTAGATGTGTACAATCATTACAACATTTCAAACTTTTCCATACACATAATGGAGGCAAGAGGGGAAGTGTTTCTTTTATTTCTTTCTTTCTTTTTTTTTTAACATTTAATTCACAAGATGTGTGCAACCTTCTTATCATTTCAAGGGTCGTATGGCACGCATAGGAAAGCAAGGGTTGACAGACTTTTTTTTTTTGTTTTGTATGTGTGTGTTTTTTCTTTTTCAACTAAGACAGGAATACAAAATTGGTTTTTGTTGATATCATTAAAATGATATGAAAAACAACAACAACCCCCTGTGAGCCTGTCCATACCCATTATCTGTGAACAGTCTGAGCCTGAGTGGTCTGGACTGTGAAGAAGAAGAGTCAGAGGATGAGGCCCTACAGCCACTGTCCATCCCCCAGTTCCAGCAGTCACCTCAGCGAGGAGACCTGGTGAGCATGGTGCCCCAGCACCGCGCCAGTCTGGACGCTGCTGATGAAAGGGCGCTCTCCGGCGGGTCACGCTCCCCGGAGGAGGACCTCAGCAATTCGCCTGTTGATTCTGATGGGTCCGGATCTGCAGGTAAAGGGACGCACACAGAGATATGCCATAATTTGTGGCCTACAAGATGCACCTGTTTTACTGAATTCTGACCCATGCGCTTTATCGGTTGATAGTGTCTTATCTGTGTGCAGAATACAAATACCCTGGATGCAACATGGACACACTGAACACAAGAAAGGGACAACTCACCTGTTTCTGGAAATGGAAAACTCGCACAACACAACCAGTTACAACAGCTCATACAGCATTTTCATTTTTATGCCAGTTACAGTCGAACTTTCTGTCCAGATCAGACAGTCACAGTGAGAGCCTTGTCAAAACACACATCATGCTGAAAACCAACAGATAGCATACAATGTTGAATTCAAATTGAAAGCTATTGCACTTGCTGACGAAAAAGGAAATGATGTCACACTCTGGGGAGCATTTTTTGGAACTTCTACGGAGCTCTGATGTCATTGTTTTTGTCTGACACTGAGGAGTAGGACATCTCAGGATTATCAGCAGCAAAGAAATGATTTAATCTAAAGTGAATTGCCAATCTGTTTACAATCACTGACTTTGCTGTTCTGTATTTCTTTGACTTTATGTAACACGTTATTTCTTTAATCTACTTCATGGACCCGACATGTGTAATTGTGAGAGTATGACATTCAAATCGTTTTGCTTTTTTCTTCTCGGTGCATGTTGTATGTATGAACCTTATCTGTGACCAAATTAAATTTTGTTTTAAAAGCAGGGGGCGCGCCTGATTCACTGCATTGCCTTGTAGGTTGGAAATTATGGTAGCTAGATAGATTGTCTGATTGATCAATTGATTGATGTTGATGTGACAACCCAACAAACCTGTTTATTTTTGCAGTGAAGGATATTGTTGATGGACCGGAAGAGATGCGGCAGATCAACTCCGAGATGATGGCATCATCACAGGTGGCACATTCCATGAGCGACTTGACCTCTTCTCAGGTATCTGCCTCGCTGCTGAACAGAAGGGGAGAAGGAAGAGGGATGGGATATGGGTGGAGAGAGAGAGGGGGTGGAGGGGGTACAGTATCTTTTGCTCCATGACTTTATACGGAAAAATTGTACTGGCTTGTTGTAGTTTGATATGTCATGCTTGTGGCCTCTTTTTAGGATCAGTGTAATTACTGTAAAGAACATGCCAGCATTGCTATTTGAGATGAGCTATGGTGATAGTGTAAAGAACATGCCTGCTATTTGAGATGGCTGGTGATGATAGTGTTGAGAGCATGCCTGCTATTTGAGATGGTTAATGGTGATAGTATAAAGAATATGTGCCTTCTGTTTCAGATGGCTAACGGCGATAAGAAGAACCACGGACGCTCCATGGTGGGTATGCAAGGCGTGCGTTCCTACGAAGACGAGGGAGGCAGGCTGGGAGTGGCCCACGCCACCATCACCAAGTCTCTGTCCACCCCTTCCATCCCTGCCGCCACCCAGGGTAGACTGGCAGGTCAGCTTTGCCCTCTCCCCTCATCGAGTTTCAGTTTCAGTTTCTTTCATTGTTTAAACATGATGTGAATACAAATGTTAATCCACTTTCAGCTTGAGCTGAAATGGGGAAACATAATGGTTTCTCCGAGAAATGTATTTTCTATTGGAGGGTTATTTGATTCTGCACTGCTTTACCTGCTCATGGTTTGTTTGTTGTTGTTGTTGTTTTTTTTGTTTTTTTGTTGTTTTTTGTTTTTGGTGTGTCTGTGTGTGTGTAAATGATTTTATTACATGTCACATATATTGTATGCTATTGTGGTTTCAGATGATCGGAAGCAGAGAGATATACGCCGAGAAGGCAAACAGTGAGTGTGCTCAGAACGCCCATGGAGGGTGTGTCTCTGTGTGTCTAGATCTTTGTGTCCATACCGATTAGTCTCTTCCCTTTCTGCATGGTCTAGTCAGTATGTGTGTCTGTTCAGTTTTGTTTGACTATTGAAAAACAATAGTAGAATTCTGTCATACTCTGTTGCAGTTGAAAATAAATAAAATACTGTCTTACTCCATTGTTGTTTACTTCCTTTTTAATGAATGTTTGGGAGTGATGAATGTTTCGGAGGAGAGGTTTTGTGGTCAATGATGATGAAACTATTTTCTGTACGTAAATCTGCAGAGTTTCTTGGGCAGTGAAATGCATTTGTTATTTGGCATCATGCACAGCATGTTTATTTTTTCAGTTTGGGTTGAATATATTGTGGTTTCTTTATCTTTCTTGTACAGTTTTTTGTCTTCCGATTTCTCTGAATTAAGTGTGTGTAAAAGAGTGAAAGTAACAAGGGGTTGGGGTGCACACTTATTGCAAGGAACATTGGATTTTGGGAACGGTTCATGTTTTGCACAATTCAGGTCTTGTTTTATTCTCTTCATTTTGATTTATTGGTTGAATGAGGCCTGCATAACATGCACACGTGTCATGCACCAGCACAAGTGCATGCACTTTGCGCGTGTGTGTGGATGCACTCATATGCCGCGCACATGCACTTGGGCAAACAGTGTGCATATGAAAGTGCATTTCATGAAAAATGAAGCATATATTTTGTTGAACCCCCCTACCCCCTCTGCTTCCAGATATATATAGTTCTGGGTTTTATTGCTTTTGTTATATATTTATATTCAGTATAACGAATCAAATTTGGGCCTGTGGGGTCAGCTGATCTATAAACAACAGTAATAAATGAATAAATAAATAAGAATGAAATGTAAAGTTTCCACTCATAAAAAGTAGTCTTGTTAGTATTGCTGTTTCTGGTAACGATATAGGATTTGCAGTTTGTTTTATTCCACTATATGTTGCTCGTTTTTATAGCTTTTATGTCAAAATGATAGTTAAGGGGAATGTGGATAATTGATGTCTGCTGAATTTTTGCCCATGTCTAGTTTAAAAAAAAGTGTGAAATACATCAGCATCTATTGACTGTATTTGGTGACAGAAAAGTGTGTGATACATATGGGCCTTTATGTTGTGGTGAACTTGTAGGATTGCAGTGTGAAACAGATGGAGGTTGCTTTGTTGTTTGTGCACATGTTCAGAATGATTGTGTGTCAGCCTTCAGTCTCTGTCAGTTGACTGAAGAGCTGTCTGCGTGTTGCCAGTGGTAGATTCTGTACACAGGACTCGAGGCTAGATGGTATTCAGAGTGTCCATCCACCCCTTTGACTTGGGGATAGGGAAGCCAGGGCAGCTGAGTTGCTAGTATGCTGCAAAGTCAACTGATAGTTTCACTTTGTATTTGTATTTGTATTTCTTTTTATCACAACAGATTTCTCTGTTTGAAATTCGGGCTGCTCTCCCCAGGGAGAGCGCGTCGCTACACTACAGCGCCACCCATATTTTTGTATTTTTTCCTGCATGCAGTTTTATTTGTTTTTCCTATCGATGTGGATTTTTCTACAGAATTTTGCCAGGAACAACCCTTTTGTTGGCATGGGTTCTTTTACGTGCGCTAAGTGCATGCTGCACACGGGATCTCGGTTTATCGTCTCATCCGAATGACTAGTGTCCAGACCACCACTCAAGGTGTAGTGGAGGGGGAGAAAATATCGGCGGCTGAACCGTGATTCGAACCAGCGCGCTCAGATTCTCTCGCTTCCTAGGTGGACGCGTTACCTCCAGGCGATCACTCCACACTCCAACTATATTGATAACTGGAGAGTAGCACTTTAGTGGATGGTCAGTTGGTTTGGAAGAATAAGGAGATCAAGGAAAGACAGATGCTGGTGGTATTAACAAGAAATTTTTGAAGGAGGATGGGCAGTGGGGAAGATCTCCAAATGCAAAGTGTGGACAATATGTACAGTTTGAAAGAATGGGAAGAAAGATTTGATTGTCTGAAGAAGAGTGGAATTCATCTCCTGAATTGGATTTCTTTTCCTTCAGTCATTTTGTTCTTTTTGAAGAGGAGAATAATGCATTACATACCTGCTTCAGAAATCCACAGAAGCGTGATGCAAATGTACTTGTGCAGTTTTGTAAGTCAAGAGAAAAGCCCTCCCTTCTTGTCGCCCAACACACACACAGGCATAGATTGTCTGATAACACACAGACACACACACAGACACACACACACGAAGATGTTATTCTACAATAAATCTACCAGGAGTATTACTACAAAATCCAGTTCATTTGTGAGTTTTTAATGAGGCCAGTACTTCTTTTCATCTAGACATGTTTGGTAGATTGTTAGATAGTTGAAATCTCTGTGTGAGTGCTTCGCAAATGTGGTAAATACACATGATAAGCTGAAAATGTAAGGGGGGATGACGGCACTGGCATTGTTGTGGAATCCCTTACCTGGTGTTGATGTTGTCCCCGTGGCTCAGCGGTTGGTGTTGGATGACACTGTGTCTGTCCATGCCCTGAGGGGCACCATGATGCCCTGAGGTACTGCTGGTGCCCTGTGGTATTGTCAGTGCTCCCATATATTGCTGATGCCCTGAGATATATATGTATAGACATATGCATATATATATATTGTTCATGCCCTGATAGGTATGGTTGATGCCAGTGATGTTGTTTGTTGTGTTGATGCTACCTACAATCTGTTGATGATGGTATTTGTTTTTTGGGTGGTTTTTTTTTATGTCTTGTGGCCTCCATTTTTGCAGACCCAGTGAACCATCCCAACTCCTTATCAGAAAATTTGTAGAGGACTATGAGTGAGTGTGTTTTTCCCTTTGTGTCCACACTCCTCCCACCACCACCACAACCCCCCACTCCCACTTCTCCCACCGTGGCTTATCTGTGTACCCCTTTTGTCTCGGACACCACTGCTGCGTCTTCCCCTTGGCCTGCCTGCTTGCGTACCTGCTGGTACTTTACCTGTCAGAGAGCTTGTCGTCCTCAGCATGTGTGTAGTGTTGTCAAACACACCTCTGTCTTTGCTTTGTTTTGTGGCTCTCTGCCTTTCTTGTCTTACTTACGACAGGTGGGTGGGTTGTCAGGTGGAAGTAATGGGGGTAAGGGCGGAGGTTGTACGAAGTTTGAGGAGAAATGGATGTAAATTATAAAAGTTACTGACTGACTGGTTGTGTGAGTGTGCCTGGGTGTGTGTGTGCACATGCATTATGTTTGCGCATGTGTAGGGGGTGTGTTGTTTGTTTCATGGAATAAATTGTCTGTGACATCCATGATTGTGACGTTCTGTTTAAACTGATTTTCAGTAATGTCATAAGGTATGAAATCGATTGAATTGTCTGTCACCCCAGGATCATGACAGCCCCCAAATTGGTGAACGTTTTGACGTTGTGTTTACTTTCCAAAATTCTTTTCTGAACGTAGATGAAGAATTTCGAATGAGATTTATGCTTGGAGGAAAAAAAAAAAGAAGAAGAAAAGTTAGGAAAACCTTAGGAATGTTGGAGATCCCTTACAAGTAACATTACATGGTAATGCTGTGATGCGTCTCTGTATTAGGTGACCAGTATAGTCAGCATGGGAAACCGGGAAGATGAACATTGTGTTCCAAATTAAACAGCTGAAAAAAAGACAGGGAACAGAGAGAAACTGCTGGACACATCTGCGAGCAAGGCAGATTGTCAGGTTGTGGTGTGTGTTTGTGTGTGTGTGTGTTGAGTGTGAACATTGAATGGCCATGGCGTTTGCGACAGCAGTGTGCAGACTTTAAATTCCCCCACCCCCACCCCACCCCTCATCCTTCCACCCCCAGATCCCATCCCAGTTAGTGGTGGGTACTTTTGCATAGTGTTGGGTATAGAATCGCTTGATGCTTTTAAAACAAAGAAGTAGATTTTTGTTATTATTCTAAAAGAAGTAGATACTTTGTTAATATTCTTATTAAGTAGATGTGTTCTGTATGTTGGGTATTCTGTTTTTTTCTCTGCTAATTTCTTTCATGTACTGCAGTTGTTGAACTATCTTAAGTGATCATTTTTACTAACAGTTAGATATGGGTATCCAATAACATAAAGTTGTTATGTTATTTATTTGCATGCCAGTTTTTCTTGTATTGGTTATTTCTATATATTTTTTTAATGTTTTGAATGTGTTTTTTTTCTCTGTGAATATTATCATATTATCAGTTTTTGAGTTACGATTTCTAAACACTAACTTCTGTCATTCTTTTGTCCAGATCATTTACCTCTATGTACAGTTCTTCCTTGTGCATATAAACATGAATAATTACACAAACATGTACAGGCACACTCATACACACACACACACTCACACACACACACACAGAGGCACATGCGCGCACACAGATGCACGCGTGCGCGTGCACATGCACACTCACACACATGCACACTTTCACACTTACACGCACCTATTCCCCACCCTTCCACACATACATGTAAGTGTGTGTGCATGTACATGCGTGCAAACATGCATGCGAGAGGGCATGCTTGTATGCTTGTGTGAGGGAGGGAAGGAGTGTGTGTGTGTGTGTGTGTGAATGTGTGTGTGAGGGAATGTGTGTGCAAGCGTGGATGTGTGTGTGAGGGAGTGTGCGTATGTGTGTGTGTGTGTGTGTAAGAGAGAGAGAGGAGAGTGTCAGTTGGTCAGGAGACAGCATTGCACCTTCCCCTGCTTCCTTTCCCATTTGATTGATTACATCCACAGTATTGATTGCAACCTTTGAACAAAATCCCACCCTGTCTTGCCTGTGTTCCGTTTGAAGACGTGAAGACTGTGTCCACAGTGGGTAATTGACTTAGAGCCCTGACCTTCATTGATCCTTCATGCCAAATTTAACTTGCATGCTTTTTCTTCTTCTCTTTTTCAGTCTTGCTTCTGTACCAGTCTGCATCTGTAGAGCTTTTATTTATTTATTTTATTTTATGGAATTTCTTTATGGTATAGAAGGATGGTTGCAGCAGCGTACCTCTGTAGAGTTGTATACTGTTTTATTCAAAACTAAATTTAAGGTATGGTCAGTCTTTTCGTTTTTTGTATGATTTGTTTCAGCTGAATTGAGGACTGTTCTGTTCATGAATAAAAGCCACAGACACAGTAATAGGACTGCTTTTGGTTCACTGATATAAGTTACGTGTAATTTGAAAATGTTTATCTGCAGATATTTTTGATAGCTGTGTGTTTGTTTGTGTGTGCTTTGGTATTCTGATGCACATGTCTGTTGTTCAGCATGAACATTGTTTTTAAGTCAGAGAACATTACAGTGCATGGGTTTGTATGTTAATTTGTGGGGGGTTTTGGGGTGGTCTTTTAATGATGGAACAGTAATGTAATGAGATGAAAAAAAGGATATCTTTAATTACCATTTTTTACTAATTAACAAGTTCTTTGACTTTACTTGTTCTGTGGTGAAACTTGTTGCTAATCATTTATTGAAGACACTTGCATAGAAAAGATATGTGTTCGCTGTTTTGGACTTTGCAATGTCAGTAAACACTGAGACAAATATGTCTTGGGGTGGGGGTGGGGGGTGGATAGATAATTGTTTTGAAATGATGTGTGATTCATTCATAGGGGACAATAATGGTTTGATGATATCCGTGTATTTCATTGACTCTTATTTAAAAAGATTAAAAGATGGTCTTTTACATTCTGTGGAGTGTAAGTATTCTGTGTGTAAGCATTAATGTTTAGTTAAATTTGCACTTATTTTTCTCTGTATCTATTTGACTGCCTTCCTTTTTACCCCACCCTCTTTCTTAGTGTCTACACAAAAACTTGGGGCAATAAGATGGATTGATAGAAGATGAGGAATTGACGTTACTAGCACAAGTTTGCATGCCAGAAGCAAACATGCATAGTGGAACAATTCTGTAGGTACAGTAAATTTGGTAATAGTTATGTTTCGGTGGTTTGTTTGGGTTTTTTTTTTGGGGGGGGGGGGGGAGAAGAGGGGTGGGGAGGAGAAATTTGACTAACACTGTGCATGTGTGTGTGTTCAGTGCCAAGTTTCGACGCCAGGATGAAATCGAAGAGGTAGAAGAGGATGGTACTTCGGGAGACAGGAAGGAGATCTCTTTGAAAGATTTCCTGACTGAAGAGTAAGTACTGCGTCTGTCTGTGTGCTAGCATACCTTCAGTTGGCAGGCCCTTGTCGCTCCTTTTCCCGCCCCTCCCTCTATCCATCTATCTCTGTCCGTCTCATTCTCTCTTACCCCCATTGTGCTTGCTCTTTTTTAATATTTTACACTTGACACATTTCTCATTTTTTTATATTATTTTTATTTAAACATTTCCATTTGTTTCCTGGTGTCCTTGTTTAATTTCTTCCTTTCTTTCCATGTCTCATCGGCCTAGGAAGCCTGAGAAATGAATCACACAATCACAAGTGTTTTTTTTTTACCCTCCACTAGACCTTGAGTAGTATGGACACTGGTCGTTCAGATGAGATGAAAAACTGAGGTCCTGTGTCCAGCATGCACTTAGCACACATAAAACAACCCATGGCAACAAAAGTGTTGTTCTTTGGAAAGATCCACTTTGAAAGGTAAACAAATAAGATTGCAGGCAGGAAAAAGGGTGGCACTCCCAGTTTAGCGACACATATTCCTTGGGGGAGAGCAGTCTGAATTTCATGCAGAAAAATCTGTAGTGACAAGAGAGAACACAATACAATTTCTATACTGGTTTTCGTTTCTCAGTTATTGGGTTGTTTTTTTAAAATCATTTTTCATGAACAGAACTGAAGTGTGGTGGAGTCCAGTTGGTATGAATAATTAGTTAACATAAGCAGGGATAACACAATGACTTGGGTTACACAGGCAGATTTCATTCCCCCTGCCAAGACTCTTCCATTTCTTTAAAATGTTGGTTACCACAAGCAGATTTCTTTTGTTCATTGAAACTTGTGTAAAAGCAGACTCCTCCATGTCGAAGTTTCTGTTTGGTTGTAATGATGATAATGCGGGCACACATCTTGCACCAAGTTCAGTATCTTCTGCCATTATTAATGTGGGTATTGTGTTTGTGGTATGAATAAAAAGGAACAATTATATCCTGGAGGAAATTATTTGTTTTTGTTAAAGAGAATTTAAAACAGAAAACAACAACAAAGGAAGGTATTTCACTTCAACAAAGACAACTGTGTTAAACTCCAGCAACGTTGAAATATTGTTGGGATAGTAAGATTGGTTTGTTTCCCAAATGCAGGATGATTTATTTTGCTTGGTTTCATTTCATTACTAGGCCTTCAGTTGCCACATACTTGTGTTGTCAGATGTCAGGGTTTTGTCTCCCAACCCTGGATGAAAGATGAAAGTTTATCTGGATCTCTTAGGCAGTATTGTGTTGATCTGCCACTGAACCCCACTCATTCGTAAACTGATAACAAAATATGCTTTTTAACGCTCCTCTAACTTGGGCGCACATTTAGTAGGCTGTTTGAAAACCGAACTCAGACAAGGAGCATGCATAGCTCCCTCCCCAGGACAGGTGTGACTGGGACTTGTTCATAGAAATAGGAACATTACTGCTGAAGGAGCTTCCCTCACGATGTGCCTTGTGTGACTGGGACTTGTTCATAGAAATAGGAACATTACTGCTGAAGGAGCTTCCCTCACGATGTGCCTTGTGTGACTGGGACTTGTTCATAGAAATAGGAACATTACTGCTGAAGGAGCTTCCCTCACGATGTGCCTTGTGTGACTGGGACTCGTTCATAGAAATAGGAACATTACTGCTGAAGGAGCTTCCCTCACGATGTGCCTTGTGTGACTGGGACTTGTTCATAGAAATAGGAACATTACTGCTGAAAGAGCTTCCCTCACGATGTGCCTTGTGTGACTGGGACTTGTTCATAGAAATAGGAACATTACTGCTGAAGGAGCTTCCCTCACGATGTGCCATGTGTGACTGGGACTCGTTCATAGAAATAGGAACATTATTGCTGAAGGAGCTTCCCTCACGATGTGCCATGCAGTTGTGAACTGTGCCGGCCAGTTCACCTTGTGATTCTGGCTGCAAGGAAGGCCAGAGTTCTGTCTCTGAATTAGATGTCTGTTTTATGGACACCTATCAGTCCCACTTCCACAGAACCAAAAATGAAAATAATGATGTTTAATACTTTTTTTTTCTTTCTTTTCTTTTTTTTTTTTTTTTTTTTTTTTTTTTTTTTTTTTTTTGGTCAGCGGCTATTTCAATAATAGAATGTTTTTTTTTGTTTTGTTTTTTAAAGTTACTTTGAGGTATGTGTGATCATTTGTCTTTTTCTCTTCTTTTTTTTTTTTTTCTGTCTCCAAACTTTGATGAAAGTCATATGAATTGGTTCCCAGTTCTGATGGAAATGCTGATGCGTTTTACTTGCAGCCCAGGGGACAGTGACGAAAAATCCAAGTCTGGGGTTCTTCGTAAGGAGGAGAAGAAAACTCGCAAACCTAGTGTTTTCACTCGCTTCAGCTACCGAAACAAAAAGGTAAGGTTTCACTGTTGTTTGTTCATTTGTCAGAACGTTTTATTTCTCTTTGGTATTTGTTAGGGGGTTGGGTATTATGTCGGAACTTAGTCCAGATCTGTCGGCATGTTGACACACAAGCTGGCAGCTTCAGTTTGGCTCCAAGATGACTGTCATAGAGAATTTTTATCTTATATTCTTTTGATCTGTGTATGGACTCCAAGTAACGGACTCCAAGCTGTCTGTTCACAGAAATCATCCAGATCCTTCTGAAACTGGTTAGGAGCGTTCTTTCTGTTATGTGGTGCCGGTCATTATTTTGAGATTTGAAGGATGCTGAGTTACTTCCCTTCCGCTGTGCTTCTACTGCAGTGTATGTGAAAAATCACACATGCACTCTCTCTCTCTCTCTCTCTCTCTCTCTCTCTCTCTCTCTCTCTCTCTCTGAGTCTCATTCTTTTATCATTCTCATTTTGGAAGACTTGTATCTGTTTCATTCATTTTTGTTGTCATGTTTTGTTTTTATCACTTTGTCTTCAAAGTCTTTGTAAACCTGATAAACTGTGAAAGCCTGTGGCTGTCTCTCTCACTATCGCTTTCAGTCCCTGGCCTTCTCTTTGTGACATTTTATTGTTCCTAATCTCTGTCTTTGCCCCTGTTTCGTACGTCTCTTCCGCTTTCAGTGTTTCCCTCAGTTTCCCTGCCTGTGTCTGTGTGAGAGAGAGAGAGAGAGAGCGTTGTTTGCTGCTCATTGTTAGTCTTTTTCATTGGTATCTTATGCACTGCTTGCTGTCCCATTTTGATATCTTTCTTGTTCAAAAATCTGTATTAATGTTTGCATTTTTATGTGCCCCTTACCCTCCACCACCACCCCATTGACTCCTCCTTCTTTTTGTATCCCATGGTTGGGTGGGAAGAAAAACCCAAAACATGTACACATGCTTATGTCATATTTCCCTGGTGAAATGATCATTTATTTTGTTTTGTTTCATTTTGTTTCCCCCTCTCATCTGCCTGTTACTTTCTTTCCATCCATCTGTCACCTTTCTGGTTTAGAGTGAGTTAATCAAGCTAAAAACGAGAAGATGAGATACAGAGACACACACACACACAGAGTTATCAAGATATTGTGAGAGTGTAGAGACTTTCTGCCTTTCCTAATTTCTTACTGTAGTCATTTTCTTTATTTGTATTAACCTCTCTGTCCTCCTTTAATTTTTTTTTTTTTTCACAGAAAACAAAGCTCAACATGTACAGGGCAGCAATGTACAATAAAAAATATATGAAAAATAATTTTGAAAAAATCCAAAAATAATTATTTACGAGAGATGGAGGCACTCAGAGGATACAAATAACAAAGACGACATTCTAATGTACTTGTTACTTATGTTTGTTTTATTTATTGATTGATTTTTTTTTTATATTGGAGATTGCAGAATACAAGCACTCCAAATTGGTAACAGTAAACCAGCGATGGATCTTACGATAGTTTAATTTTAAGTTCCGTGTAACCTCTCCAATTCAACCTTCCCTACTACGACACCCTCTCAGATGTGAAATGCACTGTCACGACATATGTACTTTACTAAAGATAGTATTCCTTAGCAATAACCATATGATAGCAGTGATGGATGGCAAGGAAGCATGTGCAGTTGGTAATGTCCATCCAGTGTGTGCATTGACAGTGCAGCACCTCTTGACTGCCGGAAAGGTTACTCACAGTCACATGATGCATTGAAATTGTACTTGGAGACTGGCACACCAGTTTTTAGGGGTCCTTGAATCCATGGTCAGGATTTGAAGAGAGAGCTGTGTGTAGTGGTGGTGGATGACTTACAAGCATTATTTATGATTCTGCTTGTCACAGTGAGCTAGGGTTTGTATTTATAGTCAAGTGGAACTATGGTGTTTTGCGCGAATGGCTTTCACAGTTTCGATTTCATTATCGTTCACTTGAAGTCTTAGCTGTTTCTTATTTGTTTTTAATCTTTTTTGGGTTTTTTTTGCCTGCTGTTGTTGTGAAAGATAGATATGCTTTTGGTATTTGAGAAACAGTTTTGTTTTTGGTTTTTGTAATGAACATATTCGCACAACAATTAAAGGATTACCACCACCCTCCCCCATGTAATTCTCCATCCAAGGTGCATAAACATACACTAATCTCTTAAACCAGACATTTCTCAATTCAATTCAATTCAATTCAAAATACTTTATTATCTGCTTCAACCAAAAACAGAAAATTTTCTTTAGGCTCACTTGAAAAAAAATGCCCGTCAGCAAAAAAAACAAACTGACACACCCTTCACTTATCACCATGCACACATCAATTATTATGTAAAAAGAAAAAAACATGTGGGTAAGATACTATTACAGAGTGTAACAACTGTGTGTGTGTTGCGTGTGTGCCCGCTCGCGCGCATGCATCGTTTTGTGTGTACGTTTCAATCATTATAAAAAGGAGAATATTCAGTAAGTGGCTTTACCTGAATTGAAATAACAAAAAAACAACAGTCGGCAGCATGACTATTTGTTCTACAAATCCTGATAAAAAGTACGGTTGCCATGGTAGTTGTATAAAGTGCATCGCTGAGCCCAAATGACATCTCACTGACGTAGATTCAAAGCTAATGACTGGTTGTGCGGTAGACCTAGATTATGTAGTGTATAGAAAGCGTTGTCAGAATTATTATTAGTGGATTTTATTTCCTTGGGGGGGGGGGGGGGGGGCTGAAAAAACAAAATGTTCATTAGAAAAGTGTAAGTAAGAAAATATACAGCTCAGTTAATGATGCTCAGATCATTTCCATGACAAATGACCATCTGGCTTGTATGATTTAATGAAATAAGTAGTCAGCCACATGCATTTCTCTATCATGGTATTTCAGAGATGTAACACCACAAGTCATCTGGATTACTATTAGCTTCAAAATGCTGTTTTCTTTTTCCCTTATCCCTGGTCTTGCCCAGGCAAGGTGAGACGGGTTGTAGGCCTCCGGTGTTTTCTTTGTTCTCTTCAGATTCCCCCACCCTTTCCAGATCATTCTAACGCTTGCTTGCTGTCTCTGCCATTCACGTCTTTGTGTGCATTCTGTGCATTTACACAAAGAATGACAAAAGTGGAAGAAGGGGTAGTGGAGGAGAAGGTGCAGCTGGTGGTGGTGAAGAATAGAGTGGGTGTGATGCTGGTGAGGGAGTGGGTGGGGGGGGGGGGAGGGAGACATAACCATGGGTGAGGTTACTGCATGGATATTTGAACAGGCAGCAGACAAATAATGAAGTGGAGAAAGGTAAGGGTGGTAGGGGTGGGGGTAGGGTGGTGGAGAATGTCAGTTGCCATGGTAGCATTTGGTGAGTGTTTTTGTGGACTGGAGTGGTGCAATACAAGGAGAGACTAGAGGGTGTGGAGAAATACTAACAAGCAGTGTAATAACCATTGGCATTGTTGTTAATAGTTGTGCATTTTGGAAGATAGCATGTACAAATTGAGCTAAAAATTTTGCACATGTGTGATTTTCTTATTATGTGGATCACATACATGTGTGGACACGCTCCTGCACAGAGGAGGTGGGGGGTATGGGTGGAGGTGGGGGTAGGGGTTGGGGGTGGGTAAAGGCCCAGTGATCACAGGTTATGGGAAGGTTGGTATGCTGTTTAGCAAGCTGTTTTGCTGGAGGGGACAGCCAGCTTTAATCATGATCAAGAGTTATTAACTGGTAACTGAGCTGTTCCCCTCGCATGTGGTGTTTACTACCCCTACCACACCCACTTTTTTTTTTTTTTTTTTTTTGTATAACGTTTTTCGGAGTTGGTTGTTGTGTGCTTTATTGAAACTAGCAGAGGCTATTAGAGCCGACTTAGAAACACCAAAACCAGTTAGAAATTCCTGAACACTTGAGTAAAATGTTGAGAACTTTGTCATTACGATGTGTTCAAAGCTGACAAAAATGTCTGTGAAAGTGTGATTGGTTCAAAGTTGATACAGATGATCAGTGAAACTATGACATTGGAAACATAAGAAGACAAATATTGCACATGGAGATAAAAGCCACTATATATATATATATTATATAATTATAGATATATATTGGCTTGTTTTTGATAAAGTGATGCCTGGTCTTTTTTTTTGTCTTTTTTTTAATGTGCTGTTGCCTGTCATAAATCTGGATTTAATATAACAGCCAGTTTTGATGAAATGCACTGCCATGAAAGATTTTGAACAGAAAGCGAGACATGATCTGAACATAACTGAGAAAGGATTCAGCAGAACATTGACAATATATTGTCATTGTAAAGAGAAGTCAGACCTTCTGAAGGTAGAAAAGTTCAAGTTTATACTTGTGGACTGTTATGGACTTGTGCAGGCAAATGGAACAAGAGCTGTCAGTGCATTGACACTGAAACATGATAATGAATGGACAGCATGCACACTTTGGTGCAGGCATCTCAGTCGCATGTGTTGAGGTCCACACCCAAGCTGTCATTTTGCTGCTTCTGGTCTCTCTCTTTTCCCTCGCTTTAACTCACTCAGTACGGCTAGCCCTCTCTTCTCCTCTACACAGACCCCTCGGATGTCCAGTGGGTGTCTGAATGACCCAACCTTTAGCTTCCGTCGTCAGAATTGTGGTATTCTTTGTCAACATTCACGTCTTCAGTATAAGAGCCTTCCGCTTGCAATATTTTGATGATGGTAATTGGGGTGAAAAGCTGTTAACATCGTCTCTTTCGCCGTTCGTATGGAGAGAGTTAAGTTTGAAAATTCTTGTTTTTCTGAATGTGTGTGAGTGTGTGTGTGTGTGAGTGACTTTTTCCTCATATTTTCTTCCCCTGCACCTCGGAGTCCTCGCCTCTCTCTTTTTCTCTTTCCCATCCCTCATCCACCCTCCCCTTCTGTGTCCATTGGCTCCATGCTTCAGTGAGTGTGAGTGAGTGAGTGTGTGAGTGAGTGAGTGTGTGTGTGTGTGTGTGTGTGTGTGTGTGTGTGTGTGATTCCTCTTCATTCTGTTTGTATTTGTGAATTCCTCTGATCTCTCTCTCTCTCTCTCTCTCATTTCTCAACTGCCCCTATCTCTCTCCTTCCCTCTATCCCTTTCTCCAACTCTTTTTTTCCATTCATTGCCAGTGTTCTTTACATGTGCAATTGAACCGAGCTACGTCTTTGAATTTGGTAACAACGCACACCATTCACTACATTTCCGGTGCCTGTGGTAGTTCTGCTTCTGTGTGTTTGTGTGTGTGTGTGTGAGAGAGAGAGAGAGAGAGAGAGAGTGTGTGTGTGAGGGGTGTGGTGTGGTTGTGTGTGTGTGTGTTGTCACACTCCTGTGTGTGTGTGTGTGTGTATGACAGCTTCAGAGGGCTGTCAAGGTACTGCACCTAATTACAGTGTAGTCTGCAACTTGTATGGAGGCCTCTGTTCTTTTTTGGTCTGTTTTTTATGTAAACATCTTTGGACAGTGATAGATGGGATCATAAATGTGTGTGTGTGTGTGTGTGTGTGTGTGTGTGTGTAGTGTAATGTGTTTGCATAGAGTAGAGTTGTGCAGTACAGTGTGACAGAATGTGAATTATTTGAATACACGTTTTCTTGTACAAGTTGTAATCACTAGTTTCAGATGTTGAAGAATTTTTTTCTCCTCTCTCTCTCTTCTTCTTCTTCTCCTTCTTCTCTCTGTCTTTCTCCTTTCCTCTTTCCCTCTCCTGTAACCGATATATTACAAACATATTACGCACATGAGCTCCATCCTTTCAAATTGCTCTTGTTTTTTTTGGGTTTTTTTCCTTTCCTTAACAGAACTTTTCACACACACCTATGCCACCCACATATCCACGTGGCCACCCAACCCTTGACAAAATAAAGAAGAAGAATAGTTCAAAGGAGTGACAGGAACAGCAGTTCCTATCCTATTATCTGTGCAGCTGCCCGTATATTGTGAGGAAAAAGGAGAGAAAAGTAACCATCTGTCATGGGTGGTACATGCCATGTTGATTTTGACTCCCACTAGGGGGATGTGGGGGTGGGGGTGGGGTCGCCTCTTATTGAGGAAAATGGATGGCCCTCAGGTGAAGATTGGGAGAGGGTGATAATATTGGTTGTAGTCATCCTTGGGGGGGAGGAAGGGGGGGGGGATTAGGTGTGAGGGGAATGTGAGGTAAAAGGACAGGTGCCCCCCTCCCCTCCCCCTTCCCTCCCTTTTGAGACCTGACCCAGTCTGTGTGTGTGTGTGTGTCTCGGGGTTGTGTGTGTGTGTGTGTGTGTGCGCGCGCGGGTTTTGTGTTGGGGTTTGTGTGTGTTGTTTAGCAGTGTGAGTGTTGTGTTGGTGTGTGTGTGTTAGTGTTGGGGTTTGTGTGTGTGTGTGTGTGTGTGTGTGTGTGTCCACCCTCACCCCCCAGCCCTCTCTTGCCTGGCCAGTCAGTCAACCCTGTAGCGGTGTGTAGATAGGCATGACTGAGTTGTGAGTAATCCATTCCTGACCCTTCAGTTGGGGAAAAAATAAATGACACAGGCACACTTTGCTGCACTGGTGGAATACTGGCTGAAAGGGTCTGGTTGGTATATACTGTGACAGTTCTCGTTTTTTGAGTAGATGTTCTGGTGAGATGTTTGGTTTGTATTGTTTGTTTGGTGGTGAAGCAGTTGATGTGAGGTTTGTATGTGTGTTTGTTTTGATTTGTGGGTTGGTTGGGTTTTTTTGGTTTTTTTTTTTTTTTTTTTTTTTTTTTTACAGTTATTTGCTGTCAGAAAGAGGAGATGGGAAGTGTTTGCAGATTTTATGTCCATGTCTTGACTGTCATTGTTTGCTGTGTTTAGCATTTAGAAACACACACACACATACACTCTCTCTCTCTCTCTGTCTGTCTCTCTCTCTCTCTCTCTCTGTCTCTCTCTCTCAAACACACACACACAAGCGTGCACACATGCATGCATGCACACACAGCCCCCCCCCCCCCCCCCCCCCCCCCCCCCCCGCCCGCCCCCAACCCCCCTTCTTTCTCACACACATCACACCTCACACTCCCTATTTCACTTACACATTAGCAAGAATATTAAACATATAACATTGAGTCTTAACATTTGTATATCTTGCGAAGCGTGGCTAGATCTTGAATTGAATGTGTCAGTCTTTGTTATTTCACACATAATTGAGTATTTTAAATAGCTAGAAATGATCGTCTTTAAAAAGCATTGTTGAATGCTTTTGACACCAAGACAGAACACATCCAGTGCAGGAATGCATCAGCAGAGAAAGAAAGCCACAGTCCATACAAAACAGACCCTGTTTTCCTTGCAGTGTGACAAATTTTTCAAGCAGCACGCAGTATGAGTGAGTGTGTGTGTGAGAGAGAGAGAGAGAGTGCCTCCCTTTACAAAACATAATTAGACTCTCCTAGCTGGTTGGTGGTTTAGAAATTTGCGGGCCCACTGAAGAGAGCTTCTTACCCTTCCTCCGCATCCCCCACACAGAGTAAACTTGAGTGCTGTGGTGTCTTTGGTTTCATTTTTCTTCACCGTGGACTGGAGGGAAGAGTTCCTCTGGTTTGGATTTGTGAAGACCGCGGGACTGGTGGTGTGTGTGCTGAGACAGGCCTTGAGATCAGGGTGATTTATTTACCAGAGCCAAAGGAGGAGGAGAGCCTGAGTGGTCATTTGTGCCCTGAGGTTGTCGTCTTGTGGGTGTCTGTATCTCATTACCCCTCAACGGCTTAATCAATCAGTCCATGCTCTGCTGTGAATGAGACCGGTGGTTGTCGTGTCACATGCGCTATTGTCCCCCTGTTTGGTGCTGTGTCATGCTGAATGGGTTTTGTGTGGAGTTCCGGTGAGGAATTTTGGTGATTAATTGATTCTGCACCTACATACGCTGGGGAGATTGACTTGGTCAGGGTGAGTTGGGTTGTTTTTTGTTTTGGGGTTTTTTTTTTTGTGTGTGTGTGTTTTTGTTTGTTTGTTTGTTTGTTTGCGTGTGTGTGTTTTTGTCGTTTCTTGGTTAAATTTTATTCTAATCACGTTTTTTTTTTGTTTTTTTTTTTCATGCCTCCTGTTTGTGTTATGTGTGATCATTTTGGTGTCTTTCAAAGACTCTTGATAACAGGGATTGGATATTGCCATGTCATTCATGGATTTAGACAGAGGTTCTTATAGTATTTTGAAATGTGTTAGAGTGTCAAATTTATTGGAGAGAAACACACAGGCAGACAGACGGGCGGACAGATACGCTGTTTTTATTCATTTAGGCCATGGCCCCTCATGAAGGGGTATCAACATTTTCCATCACCAGCAGTACACGAGAGAGGAAGGGGAAAGGGGAAGAGAAGGGAGAGGAGACTGACCAACAGAGAGAGAGAGGGGGAAGGACTTTGTAAAAGACAGTATTGTTAAGTTGAAAAGAAGCTACACCAGTCAGCCCCTTAAGTTTCAGTCATTCTCACAGCAGCTAATCAGGTCCCATCTCTCTCTCTCTCTCTAAGTCTCTTCAGTCACAGCTCAAAGCAAGGAGTTGGGAGTGAAAAGGTAGGACAGTGAAAAGAACTGACTTGACATTCCACAGTCCCCTTTCACTTGAAGTCCATGGTATTATCAGCTGTCTGAAAGGACTTTAAACAGATGGAGCTGATAACAGGGGTGAGAACTAACTGGAACAGCAGACCCCCTATAGGGGCCTGGCGTTTTCTTTTCTAGGGTTAGGAAAATACAGTCCATTTATCCATTCTGATTTATGATCTATCGGTTAACTTTTCTTGGTTAACTTTTCTTGCGGCCTTTTAATGCAGGATTGACTTTTTCATCCTTTCTGATGTACGATCTGTCAGTTAACTTTTTCTTGCGGCCATTTAATGCAGGGTTGACTTTTTCATCCATTCTGATGTACAATCTATCCGTTAACTTTTCTTGCTGCCTTTGTTTGCAGGGTTGACTTTAGGAAAATACAATCCCTTTTATTTTTTCTGATGTATAAACTATTTTAACTTTTTTTTGCTGTCCTTCAATGCAGGGTTGACTTTAGGAAAATACAATTCCCTTTTATCTTTTCTGATGTTGTAACTATCAGTTAACTTTTTTTGCTGCCTTTTAATGCAGGGTTGACTTCCTTTTATCCTGTCTGATGTATGAAATATCCTGTTAACCTTTCTTGCTGCCCTTTAATGCAGGGTTGACTTTAGAAAGAATTCAATTCTCTTTTGTCCTGTCTGATGTATGAAATATCCTGTTAACCTTTCTTGCTGCCCTTTAATGCAGGGTTGACTTTCGAAAGAATACAATTCCCTTTTGTCCTTTCTGATGTATAAAATATCCTGTTAACTTTTTTGCTGCCTTTTAATGCAGGTTTGCCGCCTTTTAATGCAGGGTTGAGTGTAGAAAAATACAGTCCCCTTTATCCATTCTGATGTATCAACTATCCCGTTAACTATTCTTGCTGCCTTTTAATGCAGGGTAGACTGTGCAGGGTGAATGAAGAATGGAGCTAGTGAAAGAGAAGTGTAAAACCATGCTTGTCCCCAGACACAATCAATTAATGGTGGTTATTTTAAGAGATTAACTGAACTTTTTTATATATATATTTAAAGACAAACATGCTTTGAGGAACGGAAGCAAGTTTATTATCAAGATGTCCCTCTATTTTTAAGCTTGGGTGTCTTTTTCATTCAGTCACAAGGTGTACTATGGCTCAGCAGTGTTTACCAGTCCAGCCTTTTTCTTTGGCCTTTATCAGTTGATTCAGTGTGAATGAACACCACAGGCATCAACACAGGACCCTGGCTGTAAGGCCAGAGACAAGGAGCAGCTTGTAGAGAAAGAAAGGTAACAGTGTAGTGTGTGAGGAAGGGAGGGAGGGAGGGGTGGATCAGGAGGAGCCTGTCTTTTCTTTCCTCTGAGACCAGGATAGATTGTGCACAGGCAGGCAGTGTTGTGTGATGGATTTGATAGGCCAAATAATGATGCCAAGCTGAGCACTCAGACAGATAGCTATACATATGTACATAAGTACATACATACATACATACATACATACATACATATGTATTTACTTGTGTATGTGAGAGAGAGAGAGAGAGATGAGACCAGAATATACTTTTAGCATAAGCTGTGTTTTGAAATGAATTTTGACCATAACTTATGATGCCTTTTCAAGAGGAAAACAGAATCTGAAAGATATGCAGACAAAAGGATAGATCTAGATGTATGTAAGCTTATGCTAATGCATATGTTTATACATCTTACATACATAAAAAACAACAACACCAAAAACATTCAGAGTAAAATTACATGAAAAGAACTTACACATTATTCAGCAGGCAGAATTGCAAGAAAGTGAATATATTAGTGATCAGATACGCTAATGGATCATTACTATTTGTGAATGTGTCATCAGTCTTGCGGATTATGCGCTTCATTACATTCTGCTCTTATTATATATGGACAGAATAATGTATGCATGTTTTAAACACTCACACAGTAATGTGTGGATGTACAGAGAGAGAGATGAGAGATGGAGACCGGGAGCAGTTGCATGCCACAAGTTAATGGTAAGGAAAAGGCAAGGCCCTTATCAGATCCTGTGTCTCCTTAGGAGGGAAGACACTGGTAGGTAGGAAAACCTCCCAGTTACATATAATTGGAGGGCTAGGGGCCAACTGTGTCTGCTGGGAGAATCAAACTGTGAATCATCATCATTACAGTGACATGTGGGCTTTACTGTGACTGATAAAATCCCTCCATATGGGCAGAGGGGGAGTGTGTGTGTGTGTGGGTAGGAGGTGTGGGGGTTTAACACTCTTGTCAAGGGAGAGGGTAGAGGAAACTAGTTAGTAAAAAAATAAAAAAATAACAAAAACAAATAAAAAAAGACCCCCCCCCACACACACACCACAACCCTCCCCCCTCCCAAAGAAAATGTGAAATTTTTGGAAGGCAAGGGAAGAACTTAAAAACAAGGAACACTGCCATGGCTTGTGAATGTGTGTGAGAGAGAGGGGAGAGGAGAGAGAGAGCATGTCCATTTTCACAACCAGTCAGTTTTGGCAGACATTTGGTTGTGGAGGTGCTGAAAAAGTGAGTCCATGCATGATTGACAGGCAGAAATGGTGAAGGGCGGGCAGGGAGAGAGGGAAGAGAGAAAGGGAAAATTTTAAATGCAAGTTTGCCAGAATAAAACTTACAAATACTGCAGAATCCTGTTGACTGAAGTGATTGGGGACGAAGACTTGAAAGGTTCAGAGGAAGGTATCCCGAAATGTAGCTAGTCTCTTTATGCCGTCCAAAGTCTCTTTATGCAGTCCTCTGTGCTCTTTATCTCCCTCTGTACAAGCTGTTGTTGTGGTGACGGCTGCGGAATGGAAAACAACTGTGTACTGGTTCACTCCTTTTGTGCTGACGGCATGATCATAACGCATGCTGGGATTGAGAGGCTTAGGGCTTGGATGTGCATGGTCCATGACTTGGACCTGTCCCTTTCAGTGCTGTGCTAGTCTGGGGTTTTATTTATGATTATTATTATTATTATTATTAATATTCAGGGTTTTTTGGGGGTTTTTTTGGGGTTTTTTTGTTAGATGTGTGTCAAGATAAGATTCAATGAGATCAGTGAGAGACAGATGTTCTGGGTGGTGTTAAATGGACAAGTATGGTTTGCTCAGAAATACTTGGGATTTTGCGCTTTTAGAAAAAAATACTTTGAATCGTTTACTTTTTCTTCTTTAAAAAAAAAAGAAAAGAAAAAAGTTTTATTAATGTTTGTTCTTGACTATTCATGTTCATTGTGTTTTTTGTTGTTGTTTTTAGTTCTTTTGTGACCCATAGCTGTATATTTGATGATATCCACCCACTTTCAATAAATTTCTGAAGTTTTGATATACATAAAAAGTTATTCGTTTGTTTTGTTGTTATTTTGATTCACTCACATAATTTTATAACAACTTTGAGAAAGAAAAGGAACATTTTGAGTTTCAATATTCTTAGTTGTTGTTGTTTTATACTTTTGGCTTTATTTTCTTTTTCATATTCATGTCTATATATTATGTTATACCCCTCACTGCACATAGAGCGCTGTTGATACAGATTATATTTATAGTTTCAGTGGATTGTGCACAGAGTGAAGATGAAAGAAGACTTGTAAGTGCTGATGCCACCATGGCTGTAAAGCTAAACAGTATATATTTGTGCATTGGCAGGAATAGGATAGTTTTTTGTCCACTAACTTTTTATATCTAGGTTTTCAAAATGACTGAAAATGAAATGCAGAATCATGAATGGTTTGTACAATTGCCGTTCATATTTCATATAAGTTTAGTTTCTCACCCAAGTCAGACTTATACCTCAAGTTTACAACCCTTCATTTCCCTACTCTCCCACCCCACTCCCCCTTCCCCCTCCCTCAAGAGATGAAGGCGGACTTGGTGCCTAGGACACTTTTCAGGATTCCAGGACAAAATTGAAGTCAGGCTACTGATAGAGTGGCATTGGCATGGTAACGGGAGTGGGCAAACCTGTGAGCAAAGTCCTGCTGTCCACAGACCATGTGTGAACAGGCAGACAGGCACAGTCCCTGTGGGCCATGCAGGGATGTTTGCCCAAGAGAGAGAGAGAGACAGAGGGAGACAGAGAGAGAGACAGGGAGAGAGAAAGAGAGAGAGAGAGAACTCATGCTGGGGAGAGATTTTGTGCTGCGTGTGAGTGATCAATAATTGTACATGGTGTGCACATAACCACTTCTCTTTTCCTCACTCTCTCACTCTCTCTCACACACACAGCCCAGCCACTGAGATTTCCCTTCTCATCCCCCATTGCCAATGAGGTATGGATCAGCTTTTAATTACTGTGCTTGTTTTGTAAGTGTTCTTTTCACACTGCCTTTCTGTTTGTAAAGGGTGAGGGGGGGGGGGGGGGGAGCAGAAAAAAACAGAACAACCAACAACTAGAGTTTGCAAGCAGGAATGTGGTGTCAGTGTGTGCCTGTGGTTTGTTTTTGGTCCACTCGGTTGTGGAGGTTTGTGAACAAGAGCAGTGTGACATTGGATGCAGGATTTTGTCGTTCAATATGGATTAAGTGTGAGGCCAGGTGAGAGATACTGTTTATGTTTGAAAAATAAAATAAAATAAACACCATGGTATGGGGTGGGGTGGTGAGGTAGGGAGGAGGGCAGAGCTGGCATATTGGTTCTGTTTACTGTGAGTGACACAGGGGAAGAGAGGGAGGGGGTAAGAGAGGGGGAGAGTCTGATGTTCTGTACATTTTAAGGCCTTAGTTCCCCCTATGAAGAGAGGCAGCAGCAGGAATGTATTAGCAAAAACTGAAACCTGACTTCAAGCACCACAGGTCCTTGCAGAAATCCAGATGGGAGAAGTTCAGGCACAAAAATCAAAGAGAGAGAGGTAGAGATAGTCACATAGGGGATTCTGCAGGGGAAAGACGTTCTTTTCAGAATGTTTAAATTCTTGATAATGTTATCAGGCAAGGCGCATTTTTCTTTGGTTTTCATAGAAACCAACCACTAACTTATCTTCATAGCTACTGAAGTTTGTGTGTGTGTGTGAGAGAGAGAGAGAGAGAGTGACGTGTGTGTACGTGCACGTGTGTGTGTGTGATAGTGCATGTGCGCGCATGTGTGTGTATGTGTGTGTGTGTGTGTGTGAGAGAGAGAGAGAGAGTGCATGTGCATGTGAGCACGTGTGTGTGTGATAGTGCATGTGCGCACGTGTGTGTGTATGTGTGTGTGTGCGCGCGCGTGTGCATGCATGCGAGTGTGCTAGCGCCTTTAGTGGCAGTGCGTATATGCACACTTGCACTTTTGCTGCTGGAGCGGCGTGTGTGTATCACTGTGTGCCTGCATGCACAGTTGCTGTTGCCACCTTTATCCCTCTCTCTCAGTTCTCTTTTCTTCCTTCTGAGGGCATTGGGGTGGGGATGTGGGGGGAGAGGGGGGTGGCAGGTGGAGGAGTGAGCCAAAGCATTGTTAACCCTCAGCATACACCCCTTGCCTTGTCATTTCTGTCCACAGTGTGGTCCCTGCGGGGTGAAAATTGGAGGTCTGACACTAAAGTGTGTGTGTGTGTGTGTGCTGTCTGGTCTGGCTCTCGTTCTCACATCCTTTCCATTCTTCCGATCCCTTCTTTATTGGCTGGTGTGGCCATTTCCCTGGTGTTACACATGACATTCTTGCCCTTCTCTCCCCCATAACATTCATCCACACACACACACACACACACACACACACACTCCTCTCTCTCTCTCTCTCCCTCAAGCACGCTCATGCATGCACTCACACATGCATGTGCGCATGCACACACACACACACACACACACACACACACACACACACACACACACACACACACACTTCTCCCCAGATTCCAAATTTGAAGTCTTGAAGTCACATTTTTTGGCTGCTTGCTTGGGAAAGGGGAAGTTGGGTGTATGGCATTTCACAGTGTTTGACCACCAGCCACCACCACCCCTCCCCTCCCCCTCTCCCCCCACATTCTTCCATCCTCTTCCCTGTTTGTTTTCACCAGAGGAGAAATGAAGAGATTGGGGGACTGGGATAGAGAGAGAGAGAGAGGGGGAGGGTGTTGGGGGGGTGGGCGTGGGGGTTGAGAAGCCAGGTGAATGGGACTCGTGAAGGTAAAGAGCAGGTGGCAGAGGGTGAGAGGGGGAGACAGGTTGGGGTGAGGATGTGTGTGTGTGTTAAGGTGGTGAGAGATTTTAGGGGGAGGGTGAGGTGGTGAGTGGAAGGGCGGGTGGTGTGAGATGATGTATTTATGGGGTGAAGGTATGATGTTGTTTGTTGCTGGCTGACTTAGCTTTTGGCCTGTACAGGTGAAGGTAAAAGGGGACATGGCCTGAGGAAGAAAGTGGAGTGATGGTTTGTTCTCCTTCACTTTCATACATAGCTGGGATGAAGGGTGGTTGTCTGAGCAACAAGGTCATGGCCAGTTTGGGGGTAGATCTTGTGGTGTGTGCGCATACCCAGTATCTTGGGAAGTACCTGGCATTTGGGGACGATGGGGGTGGGGGGTGGGGGGGGGACGGCTGGAGGGGAAGATGGGAGGAGAGGGGGAGGCTCAGTGGTGCATTGCTACTGTCACTGTTGTTGCAGCCCATAATGCTAGGTATGACTGGTCCCGGCGCTCCCACAGAAAGGTGATTTGGGATTTGAACCTTGATTAAACAGTCACTGAAAGTTTGTTTTTGTGTTTTTGACCTTGGAAACTGAGGGGGGGGGGGGGGAGGCAGCTTGTGTTAGATTGAAAACACTTTGTGTTAGCCACAATCTGATTGCCTTTTGTCTTTCCCCTGGTTGTCTGTGGATGAAGGAATTGGTTCTGTTTGATGGAGACAATATGCACATGCTCATGCTCACACACATGCACTCACTCGAATACACACACACATGCACTCACTCGCATACACACACACATGCGCGCACACACATACTCATACACACACACACACACAGAGGAGTCAGTATGGGTTACAGGAAATGGATAGAAAGAGGGGAAAACAGTGGTGAAAGATTCCAGGGGGGGAGGTTGAAATGGTTCTGGTTAGAAAGTTACAGATTGTTACATGTGATTGATTTCAATTAATTGAAAAAAAAAAAAAAAGAATTAGCCTGTGTTCATTGATCACAGCTGTCAGAAGTGCTGGAAGAATTATTGATAAGTAATCAATATTTGTGGTGTGTATGATTCACCTTCCATTGTCGATGAACAGAAGTTGTAATGTGCAGTTTCTTTCTTTTATAAAATTTTTCGTGTGAGTCTCCATTCTGTGTGTGAGTGTGCGCAATTGCGTGCACATGTGTCCGTGTGTGCGTGCGTGTGCATGTGAATGTTTTCCTTCATTTGTTCCCAGGTCGATTTACTTTCAGATCATACCAAGCATTTGTTCACAGGTCAACTTACTTTCAGATCATACCAAGCATTTGTTCACAGGTTACTTGGTATTTGGGGGTTGGGGGGAATGCGGAGAGGGCAGTGGGTGGTTTGTGGTGGTAGTGGAGGGGGCGGGGGGAGCAATGTAGGGAGTGAGGGAGGGAGGGAATCCCCATCAGTCAGCTGTTTTCAACATCACTATCACCAGCTACCTGTGGGTATAGGTGTACCAGCCAGTGTTTGCCTCTCAGTTATGCTGCTTTGCATACCCCTGTGACAAGCACAGCCACAGGCACTCGCCTGTTTTTTGTTTTGTTTTAAAACTCCAGATTTGTTTATGGTTCATGGTCCAGCAGACAGCATGTTAGGGGCTGGAAAACAATGTGCAACAACAACAGAAATAACCAAAGATGAGCACACACACACGCACACACTCGCACCCGGTACCATGCACGCATGCATGCACCCACACATATGCATGTTTGCACACACACTCATATGCGCGCAAGCGCGCACGCACGCACGCACGCACATACACAGAAACAGACTCAAACACACACACACACACACACACACACACACACACACACACACACACACACACACATGCACACACACTCCAACTGTGAAAGATCACATAACTCTGATCACAGATGATTGTCCCTTGACACAGCGTTTGATACTATCTGTAGACAGACAGTTGCATGGTATAGGAGAAAGTTGTGTCCGGCAGTTTATTTGGGGGTGGGTGGGGGTGGAAGATACATTAGTGTCAAAAGGTATGGTTGTATTTGTGTTCTGTGCAAAGGATTTTGAACAGGTGAAACAATGCATAATCTCTCACTACTTTCTGTCTGTCTGTCTCTCTCTGTATGAATGCATGTGTGTGTGTATGCATGCCATCCTCTCTATGTGCACAAATACTTCAAGACTATATAGAAAGACAGGAGTAGAGCAAGGCTGTTGCCAAAAGTGGTAATGCGCCTGTGTCCTGACCAGCCCCCCTAGTCCACTGAAGTGAACTGAACACAAGGTTTGGTGGCCCAGCACACACACACACACACATACCATTACTTTGTTATGGAGTGTTTCTTTAGACCCAACATGGGCCCAGCACAGTGGAGTGACACCAGGCCTCATAAAGAGCCCCCCTCCCCCCCTCCCCTCACACACCCCCAGCTCCCCCTTCTCCCCCACCGTCCCACCCCCTGTTATTGAGACTGGGGGTAGGTAGGTAAGAGAGAACAATTGATCTGCTCAGCCACCACCAACTAAGGTCCAGTAACAACAGGTGATTTTTTTGTTTTTTCCCCTCATGGGCTGAGTGGACCAGGGCTGACCTCATCGGCATTAGGCAGGTCGGGGTTTCCTGGTGGAGAAACAAGAGTGTCAGAGCACTGGAGGAGAATGTGAAGTCCCGGATCGATGATTATTATTCATTGTGAACTGGAGGACCTGTGAAAGCTTGTTTGTGTTGGCATGGGGTGTTTGGCCCTTTACATTGTCTGCAGTGGTGTTCGGTTTGCATACGTCCAGGAGAGAGAGGGGGTCACACAGTTTTTTTTGTTTTGTTTTTTTGTTTGGTTGTGGTGGCATGGAGTGGATTAACATTGTGAAGGTTGATGGTGAGTGGTTTGGATTGCTTTCCCCGGTGTGGAGGTGTGCCTGTGGTTGCAGTAAGTGGTAACTTGAATTAGTTGAAGGATCGCTGGTGATTGTCAGTGTTGAAAAAGATGTATGGAGGAGGGGGGGGGGGGGGGGGGTGGGGGGGGGGGACTGCTTGCCTGTGGCTCAGTGGTACATCAGAATTTGGGAATGTCTCCATGGAAGTGTAGATGTTCTGATCCATCTCCCTGAGTGAGTGGCTGTTTTCTCCCACTCCCCCCTCCCCACCCCTTCTCCCCAGGGTACTTTGAAAGGTGGTCAGTGACATTTGCCTTGCACTGCTTATCCTAAAACACTAGAGCACCCCTCCCCCCACCCCCCCATTACCCCCACCCCCACACCCTTCCACTCCATACCTACAGTCACTCATAGGCTTGTTCATTGTCAGGTCACCCTTAAGACCACTCACCGGAGTAGATCAAATTCATGCACCACTGCTGAGTCCACTTTGGTAGTGTTGTGTCAGTTGTGTTTCTTTTGACTGTCTCAACCTTGATATAATAGCCAGTCAGTTTTAATGGATAGAAAGTATGTGCATGTATTGATTTGTTTCTGTCTCAAAGGGAATTTATTGATGAAGACGAATAGAATGGGGAGAACAGAATTGTTGTTTGTTTCTTCACCATCCTTTGTGCTGTGGGGTTTTTGATGTTGTTGTTTTGTATTGACTGAAATATCAGTCATATTGATATTGACTGCAGGAAGACTTAATTTTTATGATTCTTTTATGTAGTTGGGTGAACACACTGTGATTAAGTTGTGGGGTCTTTCACCGTGTGAACACCATAAGAACAAATGAGGGATGGATGGAGAGAGAGACAGAGAGAGAGAGAGAGAGAGAACAAGAGGTAGCAGTTAATTGTTTTGAACTGGGAGACCACCCAAGATGACAAGTTTGACTGAGGAGTGGCTGCATTTGGTTTTGGCAGGGGGGAAAACATTGCCAGCTGAACGCACTTGGTCCATTGCATGCAGCTGGACATAATGACTTGTTGCATGCTATGCTTCAGAATATGGGCTGGCTTCCAGTATGGGTTGGTTTAGGGGTTTTTGTTTATTTGTTTTGAAGTTAGGTTCACATGTAATGTCTTTGTTTGTCATTGTTTGACGGGTGCAATAGCTGAGTGGTTAAAGCATTGGACTGTCAGTCTGAGGGTCCCGGGTTCGAATCACGGTGACGGCGCCTGGTGGGTAAAGGGTGGAGATTTTAACGATCTCCCAGGTCAACATATGTGCAGACTTGCTAGTGCCTGAACCCCCTTCGTGTGTATATGCAAGCAGAAGATCAAATACGCACGTTAAAGATCCTGTAATCCATGTCAGCGTTCGGTGGGTTATGGAAACAAGAACATACCCAGCATGCACACCCTTGAAAATGGAGTATGGCTGCCTACATGGCAGGGTAAAAACAGTCATACACGTAAAAGCCCACTCGTGTGCATACGAGTGAACGCAGAAGAAGAAGAAGAAGTCATTGTTTGTTTTGTGCATATTGCACTGTTATATAGGCCACTGAGCACTGGTGAGCCAGGAGCAGCACAAGACTGATAGTTACTCTGGGAAGCAGGGAAGATTTGATTAGTGATCTCCCAGCATCTTCAGAATTCTGTGGTTTGTTTGGGGGATTTAAAAGTCAGGGTCCGTCTTCCATCACCGGTCTTTGTTTTGTATGTGATGCATGCATTGTTGTATGTGTCACTGAGCTTTGATCAGCTTGGAGCTCAAGACCAGTGATATGTTATACTATTGACTGGTAAATACAACATGAAATAAGACTAGTTTAACACGAATGTGGCTGTGTTTGACACCACCAAGGCAACTGGTGATGAGAAGAAGGTGATTAGCAGTTGGGTTAAAAAGAAAAAAAAAAAGAAGAATTTTTTTAAAACCTACAAAAAAAAACTTCCTCAGGGGTGTGTTTCTGTCATGGCTGCAAAGTGTTATGAATTGGCCAGTGTCAGGATAATTTGCTGTGCACTTTTTTTCCTCGTTGCATGCAGTTTTCCTTTGGGTGGTGTTGCCTGACGTTTAAATGGTCACAAAGGATTTAGTAAGGGAGGGTGGGGTGGGGTGGGGTGGACAACTGATGTTGAAATTATGTTGCTTGTTTTGGTTTCGTTGTCCTCCCTGTGAATGGTCACATCAAGCAGAGGAGGAAGGGGAAAATTGAAGAGGGGGTTGGGGTGGGATGTGGTGTGTGGAGGACGTACATAAATGTTTTACTCTTTTTCAAACAAAAGACAAGACAGAAGCTGATTGTGTGTGGAGTCAGTGGCAGTAATTCTCATACTCGTAGCTGTCAGCACCATCTTGAGTGTCTTTCCAGCTCTGTGGAGGAAACTGCCAGACTTGTTTCATTTGCTGCCAAACTCATTTTCCTCCCGTGTTCTGATAGAGTGACCATTGTAGTAACTCAGCTGCAGTGCAGTGTCTTCTGCGGTATGTGGCTCTATGGTGACCTAACGTTGATAAACTCACCAGGACTGAGACAGAGCAAGTCTGGTGGAAAGAAGCAGAGCCTCTCTACCCTTGGCCTTAAAGGGGAAAAATCAGAAGAAAAAGCGAGTGGAAAGAAAAAAGACTTGATCAACCAACAAATCACTGACAAAACTGAGGATATGGTGATGATAGGGAGGAGGGATGGGGGTGGTGGTAGACTTTCCACAGAGAGAGAGTCTAAGCATCCATTTAGTTATTTCTTTACTTTTATATTTATTTTTGTCATACTTAACGCCTAACTGTATAGTTGAATGACTGCTGTATACTGAGGTTGTAGTTCTTGTTTGTATGCTGGTAGAGATGCAATCTCCATGGGTAGAATACACAATGATAGAATACAAAACACTAAAGTACAATACTCTTCAGTACAGTGCAACCATGAGGTAGCCTGCTGCCAGAAAGAAAAGGTGTGTTGCGGGTCTTCTGTATGAGGTAGAAAACTGGCACAGCAGACGGGAATGGCGTTTGTACTGCCACTGCTGCCACCTGTTAATATCGAGCTGTACAACCCATATTTATGACATCTCTACCTCTGATGCACCCTTATGCCCTTTCCCTCCTTCCCATTTCATCAAACGATGACCTCAGCTTCACACAGCATTTCCTTGAGGGTTCCAAAACACAAGGTATTTTGGCCAGAGATGAGTTGGTATATATAGGTACTGCAGGTGAGGCTGATGATTATACAGATTAGGCAGCACGTACACAAGACACCTGCACAGATTATGAAAGGTCCCAGCCAGCCACCCATCCCCTACTCCCTCGAACCCCTCCCCACACTCCATTCATGGATGGTTTTATTGCAGCGTTATCCTCATATCAAATCAGAAGCATTTCAGAAATGTTGCCTCCTTTCCTTTCCCACAACTTTCAGCTTATCCACAGGGAATGCAAGGGGGGAGGGCTGGGGAACCGATAGGGTGGTGTCTGGGGAGGTGGGGAGAGAGACACAGACACAGAAAGAGAGAGAGAGAGAGAGAGAATGTTCCTTGCCTCCCTCCCTCATTCAAAAGTTCAAATAAACACACGCTTCGCATCGTGATGATACCTGGAGGCGATATATATCCCCTGTCATCTCATGCTTTTCCCTGGCCTTCATGCACTTCCTTTTTGCAGCACTGGATGTTGGCCAGGGATCAGATCTGTTGCTCACTGTATCAGCCAGAGGGATGGATGGCGAGGGGGGATCAGTAAGTCACTGCTGGCCGTGCTGGATTGACGTTTGCTGCTTCTGCGTGGTGGGAGTTTGGATTTGAGAGTAGTGGATTCAGGGGATTCACAGTTGTTGCAGTTCTGTGGTAGAGTTTGGGTTTGAAAGTAACGGAATTCAAGGGATTCACAGTTGTTGCAGCTGTGTGGTAGAGTTTGGGTTTGAAAGTAATAGATTCAAGGGATTCACATTTTGTGTAGCTGTGTGCTAGAGCTAGGATTTTAAAGAAACGGATTTGAGGGATTCACAATTGCGGCATCTGAATGGTAAAATGTTTTTGAATCATCTGATAGTGCATTTCTTTGTTTACTTTGTACTGTCAAGAGTTCATATGTCCAGAGTGTATAACTGATGGATTTTGCATTACAGTTAGTGTAAGAGTTTGTCAACCTTCCTGTGTCTGTATGGCTGATAAAAGAATTTCCCAAACTGTAGGTTGGTATGAGTGCTTGTATATTATTTGTATGGTGGATTCGGTGTGGCCGAGACCCAACTTTGCCGTCACTGGTTGTATCATCAGTAGCAGAAATTGTAGGATTGATTCATCATAGCCTAAACCAATCGGTATATTGAGATGATTTTGTATTCCTGTAAATGATTATGTTACTTCGAATGTATACACAAGGACTAAAGTAAATATTTCGGGGCTTATACTTAAAAAAAAAAAAAAAATTGTCTTCAGAAGTTCAGCCTTACACCTTTTTCTCTAAGTCTTTGTGTGTGTGCCCCTCCGTCTGCCTCACTTTCTCCTTCTCTCTTTCCTTTTGTCACTCTTTCCCTATATTTCTTATATTTTTCATGGTTGTGACTGTTGTTTCTCAGCCCTTCAATCCCCCCCCTCCCCCACCACCCACCCCAACCCCCCCCACCCCAAACTGATGGAAATCCTGAAGCAGCGCTCGGTGAAAGTTGTCCGCCAGTGTGTAGGAGTGATTGTCAGCATGCGTGTTTCCTCACTTTCTCTGGTGGTTCATTGACAGCCGAGAACTGGATGCGTAGGTGAAAATGTAAACATGTGTTCCTGCCAGTGTGTGCATACAGTTGCTAATCATCCTGGAGATAACCCGCACTGTGCTTCCACCCCCACACTGCTGCGTCAGTCATGTGTTTGCCAGCAGTGATGATAGAACGTTTAGTAGGTTAAGCCCTCCCACCCCCGGTGCTGAATTCTGTTGCAATGAGCAATCGCTGTGTAAATGGTTTGGGATTTTGTCCGTTTGTTGTTGTTTTTGTTATTGATGTGTTTGCCAGCAGTGATAGTACAACGTTAAGTCTGTGGCTTTAGCCAGGTGCTGAATTACGTTGCCATGAGCAATCGCTGTGTAAATGGGCTGGGATTTTGTTTGTTTTTTGTTGTTTTTGTTACTGATTTGTTTGCCAGCAGTGATGGTACAACGTTAAGTCTGTGGTTTTAGCCTGGTGCTGAATTAGGTTGCCATAATTGATTGATTGATTGATTGATTGATATGCCACTGGGCACTCATCATTTCCTGTGTCATTCAATCAGATTACAGGCACGCACACATACACACTCTGATGGACATGTAACATTTTATGTGGATGACCATGAGCAGTCACTGTGTAGATGGGGTTGGGACTTTGTTTGCTGGTTTGTTGTTGTTTTTGTAGGTTTGTTGTTCGGTGGTTCTGTTCCCACCAAAGGAAATAGTTTATGACATGCCTCATTGTTTGTGTGCGTATATATACCACATGGCTTTCTTCTGCTCCTGTATAATCTAAGATAGAGGGCTGGAAGTGGCTTGTTTTTAGTATATTAGGTTGGTTTTTGACTCACTTGTGTAAGCAAAGTGAGTCTATGTTTTAACCCGGTGTTCGGTTGTCTGTGTGTGTGTGTGTGTCTGTGTGTCCGTGGTAAACTTTAACATTGACATTTTCTCTGCAAATACTTTGTCAGTTGACACCAAATTTGGCATAAAAATAGGAAAAATTCAGTTCTTTCCAGTCATCTTGTTTAAAACAATATTGCACCTTTGGGATGGGCACAAAAAAATTAAAAAAAGAAGCCCAATTATATGCAAACTGCATTTACTGATTTATATTTATTGTATTCTCTAAACTTGGCACTTTGATCTGATATTCTGACCCAACAACAAGAGCAGTCATTATTATCATTTTTTGTTCAAACAGGAACTTCTTTTGCTAAGCATGGAATTTTTATTTATTTTGCAAACGTTTTGGTGCAGATAGTAAAAAAGGGAAATTACTCTGTAATTAATGCTAGGGGACTTAATTTATCACAAGTGAGTCTTGAAGGCCTTGCCTCTCTTGTTCATTGTTGTTTTTATTGTTTTTTGTTTTGGTGATTCACCTGTAGCTTATATGTTTGCAGTTGGAATTACACACTTGCACACATGCATGGGCACACTTGAATATCGGGATCCTTTTCTAAATTTTAGTACTGAAGATCCATTACTATATTTTAGTATTGGAAGATCCTTTACTAGATTTTAGTGTTGGAGGATCCTTTACCAAATTTTCATGTTGGATGATCCTCTCCAAAATTATGGTGCAGAAGGTTTTTCTCTAATTCATAAGTTTGTTATTGGAGGGTTTTCTGAAATTTGATGTTTAAGGTTTGGAACTTGTGTATGTGATATGAAGGATAATACATTAAAAAAAATGGGGGGGGGGAGGGAGGGGTTATGAAAATAAAGTGTATAATTCTATGTGTATAATTTAGGTATTGACATGATTGATTTACCAGTTGTATGATGTGTTGTTGTTGTTGTTGTTTCAGCACAAGGACAAGGAGAGCAAGGTGAAGCACTCTCATCACTTTGTGGCGGTGTCCTTCAGCAATGCCACAGCCTGTAATGTGTGCCACAAACCTATGGCCAACAAACCTGCCCTGCGTTGTGAAAGTGAGTCAGTCATTCAGGGGGTGGTACAGAAAGATGACCTCCACTGGATGTATGCAGATTTTTGTTTTTGTTTTTGTTTTGTTTTTAACTTTGGGGGCTGCGGGTGGGGGGGGGGGGGAGGAGGAGAAGGAGGAATTGTCTTGTGTGTAGTAGGAGGAATCTTGAATATGTGGTGATGTTTGTGCTGTGTTTGATGATGAACTTGCTATTTTTGACGTTGTTTTGTTTTGAAAGCGAAAGAAGTGTGGTTTGTTTTTCTCAGTCCTAACCGCTTCCCTTTGTTCAGTGCTGACTCTTGCTGGGGGACACAAAACTGGAGGCATTAAAGTTATGCCATGTAAAATGCTTTGTTATCTGAAGACCTGCGTAACTTTCCAGTCGTAAAAGTGCTTTTATTTGTTTTCTCATCTTGTTGGACCACTTTTGTCACTGTTTCTGTGGCATTATTGTCTCCTTTTGTGACGCCTTGTCTCAGGCTTAGGAGTGATGGTTATTGCCCTTGCTTTGAATATTTTACACTTCCAGGCATCTTTGAGTTTGCGTGTGTTGAGACAGTATGTAAATTGGTTTACAGCAGACCTGTGTGTATCTTCTCGTCTAGCATATTTGAGAAGAGAGCGCTAAAAAGAAATGGTTGGTTGTGCATGCACTCATTTTTTTCTCTCTCCCCTGCCTTTATTGCTGGTATAGATGTCATGTAAAAGCTGCTTGAACAGGGTGAAGATTCCTTTATATTGGAGTTTTATAGTTTGGTTCTTTTGAAGTTTATGCTGATTGTGTTATGAAGTGATGGAAAACATTTAGCTGCGGTGGTTGGGGAAAGAGTGCCTTTGTCCTGTGTCTGTTGTTCAGTCAGCAGGTGGACAGTTTGTTACTGACTCTTTTCTTTTCATCAGATATGGGCAGTCTGATCAGTATTAAAACAAATCCCCCACCCCCACCAAAAAAAAAGATTCCATTCAAGCAGTCTCAAAACTGATTAATTATCAAGGCATTCTATTCCATATCTATAGATCCACATCTATTTCTACCGTGTGTTTGAGTGTGTGTTTGTGTCTGCATGTGACTGCGCACAAGTGTGTGTGCGTGTGTGTGCGTGCGTGTGTTCTTGAGTACTTTGTTGTTAACATGTTATTGAAAGGTGCATTGAGAGGTTTGAAAGAGCTGTATAAATTTACTTCCATTATTATTATCATTAGTAGTAGTGGTATTAGTATTATTATTAGTATTATTGTTGTTGTTGCTGTTATAATGTCAGTAGTCCGTATCATGTCAACATTATTATCAGTACCAATTGTCAGCAAAGCGAACACTCATGTCAGCAGTCTTGATTTATATCGATCAACAACTTAATCAGTATCATGTCAACAGTTATAGTAGGCACATACATGTCAGCACTGAAATCAATATCACGTCACCAGTGTGGTCAGTGTGATGTATGGACTTTGTGGTTAGTATTGCCATGTAATGTGGAGTGATGGCCTAGGGGTAACGCGTCTGCATAGGAAGTGAGAGAATTTGAGCCTGCTGGTTCGAATCATGGCTCAGCCGCCGATATTTTCTCCCCCTCCACTAGACCTTGAGTAGTGGTCTGGACGCTAGTCATTCAGATGAGACAATAAACCGAGGTCCCGTGTGCAGCATGCACTTAGCGCACGTAAAAGAACCCACGGCAACAAAGGGGTTGTTCCTGGCAAAATTCTGTAGGAAAATCCACTTCGATAGGAAAAACAAATAAAAGTGTACGCAGGAAAAAATACACAAAAAAAAAGGGTGGCGCTGTAGTATAGCGACGCGCTCTCCCTGGGGAGAGCAGCCCGAATTTCACACAGAGAAATCTGTTGTGATAAAAAGAAATACAAAATACAAATACAAAAAATATTGTGTCAGCCATATGGTGGTGATGATGATGATGATGATGATGATGATGAACGGTGGTGGTGGGTGTGTCCCCAGACTGCCTGATCAATGTCCACGAACACAGTTGCAAGGACCAGGTGGCCCTCTGTGACAAGTACGCCAACATGAAGGTAGGCATCCACACTCTGCACTCCCTGACGCACTGCATCTTTACCTTTACCTGTGGGAGATGGGGGTGGATGGACGTAGGAGGGTGGAGTAGGAAGTCTGTTTTTTTTTCTTTCTGCTTGTTCAGTTTTGTTTGTTTTTTGTCCCACCCTCTTTTTCAAGGTTGTCGTCGTCTTTTTCTAGTTCCTTCTTTCTTCTTTCTTCTTCTTCTACTGAAGATTATTTCCTCCTCCTTCTCCTCCTCCTTCATTGTTTTCTTCTTCATCTCATCCTCCAAGGTTTTCTTGTTTTTAACATTTTCTTTCTGCTCCTCCTACTGCAGGAGAGTCGAGGAGGGAGGGTTGAGGGTTTAGGAGGGGGAGTTTAGGGTTATGGAGGTGGGGTTGGGGGTTTAGGAGGGAGAGTTTAGGGTTATGGAGGTGGGTTTGAGGGTTTAGGAGGGAGAGTTCATGGTTATGGAGGTGGGGTTGGGGGTTTAGGAGGGAGAGTTTAGGGTTATGGAGGTGGGTTTGAGGGTTTAGGAGGGAGAGTTCATGGTTATGGAGGTGGGGTTGGGGTTTAGGAAGGAGGGTTTAGGGTTATGGAGGTGGGTTTGGGGGTTTAGGAAGGAGGGTTTAGGGTTATGGAGGTGGGGTTGAGGGTTAAAGAGGGAGAGTTTAGGGTTATGGAGGTGGGGTTGAGGGTTAAGGAGGGAGAGTTTAGGGTTATGGAGGTGGGGTTGGGGGTTTAGGAGGGAGAGTTTAGGGTTATGGAGGTGGGGTTGGGGGTTTAGGAGGGAGAGTTTAGGGTTATGGAGGTGGGGTAGGGGGTTAAGGAGGGAGAGTTTGGGGTTATGGAGGTGGGGTTGGGGGTTAAGGAGGGAGAGTTTGGGGTTATGGAGGTGGGGTTGGGGGTTTAGGAGGGAGAGTTTAGTGTTTAAGGAGGTGGGGTTGGGGGTTTAGGAGGGAGGGTTTAGGGTTATGGAGGTGGGGTTGGGGGTTTAGGAGGGAGGGTTTAGGGTTATGGAGGTGGGGTTGGGGGGTTTAGGAGGGAGAGTTTAGGGTTATGGAGGTGGGGTTTAGGAGGGAGAGTTTAGGGTTATGGAGGTGGGGTTGGGGGTTTAGGAGGGAGAGTTTAGGGTTATGGAGGTGGGGTTGGGGGTTTAGGAGGGAGAGTTTGGGGTTATGGAGGTGGGGTTGGGGGCTTAGGAGGGAGAGTTTAGGGTTATGGAGGTGGGGTAGGGGGTTTAGGAGGGAGAGTTTAGGGTTATGGAGGTGGGGTAGGGGGTTTAGGAGGGAGAGTTTAGGGTTATGGAGGTGGGGTTGGGGGTTTAGGAGGGAGAGTTTGGGGTTATAGGAGGTGGGGTAGGGGGTTTAGGAGGGAGAGTTTAGGGTTATGGAGGTGGGGTAGGGGGTTTAGGAGGGAGAGTTTAGGGTTATGGAGGTGGGGTTGTAGGTTTAGGAGGGAGAGTTTAGGGTTATGGAGGTGTGGTTGGGGGTTTAGGAGGGAGAGTTTGGGGTTATGGAGGTGGGGTTGGGGGTTTAGGAGGGAGAGTTTGGGGTTATGGAGGTGGGGTTGGGGGTTTAGGAGGGAGAGTTTAGGGTTATGGAGGTGGGGTAGGGGGTTTAGGAGGGAGAGTTTAGGGTTATGGAGGTGGGGTTGGGGGGTTTAGGAGGGAGAGTTTAGGGTTATGGAGGTGGGGTTGAGGGTTTAGGAGGGAGAGTTTAGGGTTATGGAGGTGGGGTAGGGGGTTTAGGAGGGAGAGTTTAGGGTTATGGAGGTGGGGTAGGGGGTTTAGGAGGGAGAGTTTAGGGTTATGGAGGTGGGGTAGGGGGTTTAGGAGGGAGAGTTTAGGGTTATGGAGGTGGGGTTGGGGGTTTAGGAGGGAGAGTTTAGGGTTATGGAGGTGGGGTTGGGGGTTAAGGAGGGAGAGTTTGGGGTTATGGAGGTGGGGTTGGGGGTTTAGGAGGGAGAGTTTGGGGTTATGGAGGTGGGGGGATGGGGGTTTAGGAGGGAGAGTTTAGGGTTATGGAGGTGGGGTTGTAGGTTTAGGAGGGAGAGTTTAGGGTTATGGAGGTGGGGTTGGGGGTTTAGGAGGGAGAGTTTGGGGTTATGGAGGTGGGGTAGGGGGTTTAGGAGGGAGAGTTTAGGGTTATGGAGGTGGGGTTGGGGGGTTAAGGAGGGAGAGTTTAGGGTTTAAGGAGGTGAGATTAGGGGTTAAGGAGGGAAACTTTAGGTTATGGAGGTGGGGTAGGGGGTTAAGGAGGGAGAGTTTAAGGTTAAGGAGGTAGGGTTGAGGAATAGGGAGGGAGCGTTTAGGGTTAAGGTGGGAGTGTTGAGGGAGAGGGAGGGAGTGTTGAGGGAGAAGAATGGAGCATCAAGGGTTAAGGAGGCCGGGTTTAGAGATAAATAGGGAATGGTTTTGGGTTTTCCAAAGATTGATTTCTGAACGCAGTGCTGTGTGGTTTGGACAGGTGTTGCAGAGGGAGTGGTCAGCCTCGGCCATCATGGGGCAGGACAAACAGACTGCTGGTGAGGATCCTTGCTGTGCCTGCAGCTGCTGTCTGTCTTGTTTTCCATCTGTCTGTCTGTCTATCCGTCCGTCCGTCTGTCTGTCTCTGTGGGTGTCGGCCAGCATGTGTGTGTGTGCACCAATGTGAATGTGTGAATGTGTCTGAGTGTCTGTCTGCATGCTTCTGTGTATGTACATGCTACATGTGTCTGTGTGCACTAGTGAGTGTGTTTTTTTTTTTAGTTTGTCAAGCTCGTTATGTTCTTTTATATGATGTGTGAACATACCAGTGTGGTTGTACCTTTTTTCTTTTTTAATTTTTTTCTTTTAATTTATCCTGCATCACCGGTTCATTCAGACCAGTCCTGAAAGAAAGTTTATACTGCTAAAGTAAAAGATTTAAAAAAAAAAAAGATTTTACAGACAACTTTGTTAAGTCCCCCTCCCCTATCCCCCCACCAAAAAGAGTAGAACAGGTGACACCTGTATATAACCATCAGCCAGGTGAACGGTAGGTGATTGGGCAGGTGCTCCCAGTTGTCCGGGCAGCCCCTGGTGGGGAGAAACAATTCCAGATTGCTGCCAGTGTTTTGTCACAGTCGTTTGTTTGACACACTTTGGGTGACTTAGTGACGCAGACTTTATCATCCCTTGCAGTTTGTGAAAAAACCTGCAGGTGATCCAGTTTAGCTGGAGCAGTGTTGGAGCTTGACAGGAGAGGGGGGGGGGGTGCAGTGTGGACCTTTCACAGCAGTGTGGGAGAAAAGAAAGAAAGGAAGGAAGGAGAGAGAAAAGCTTGAATTCTCATTAAGTCACTCGCCTGGAATTAATTGATTCTGAAGTGTTCTAAATTGCCTTTCGGTGTTGAGGTACTGAAGCATGCATGAAGGATAGAATGTGTTCATGTTTGATATAACGCATAGAATAGGAATTTTTTCACATGTATCATCTTGTCTGTTTCGACCTCTGATTGATTGCTGTGTCTGTCAGTCTGTTACTTGTGACCAGTGATGAGGTTGGAAGGGATGTGCATGTCCGCAGTCTAAATCACATCACACATGCACAGAGAGCTTTCATGTACATGGTGTATTGTGAGTGAAGTGTGCCTGAACTGGCTCCTTGTTGTATTTTGGCCTATCATTTTCAGCAGCCAAGGGTCGTGTTCTTTCTTTCTGCATTCGTGGACTGCAGTTCCCATCTCCGCTCGCAGAGTGGGCTTCAACGTGAATGATTGTTGCCTCTTTACTGAGGCAGCTGTTCTCTGTTTTCATGGTCCTAGGGTCATGTGGCCCATGTTATGTCCCCACACTCAGAAGTTCTGTGGTCTCTGTCTAGTTTTTCATTTTCCCTTCTGTGTGTCTGTGCATGTCATGTGTGTCTGTGGGACAGCCTGCCTGTGTGCATGTGTGTGTGTATCTCCAGTTTTCAGATAGGCCACAGTAAACGGTCACAGACTTACACTTTCAGTTACACATGAATGTGTACACAAAAGACACCTACGCCTACATGCAGGATTTATAATGCACTGTCACACCTGGTTTCACACACAGTTTCTCTCTCTCTGTCTCCCTGTCCCTTCCCTTCATACACACATATACGCACACACACATGCACTCACACACATATACATACTTTCTCTTACTTATATATCATTATAAAATCACCACCCATCATCTTTTTATTTGAAAACATGAGAAATCCCTGCAGGAGAAAGGGAATGACGAAATAGGCAACAACAACAACAACAAAAACAGCAACAACAACAAAATGATTGCCTGATTTGATAGGCTGTGATGGTTGATAAAGCAGTCAACCTATGAGCACATTACAAATCCATGTGAACACGATACAGATGGCTGTACACTGGATGTGCGTGGTTCGATCCCCGCCCCAAAACCAAGCGCTGACTCAGGCGCAGCAAGATGACTTAACGGTCATTGATTTTGTCAACAGATGTTGAGTTTCAGTTGGCCAGAGCAGGCTTCATTAGGTATTGTGAACAGTAGGGCGGTAGGAGGAGTGGAGAAGCACATTAAGGGATACAGTGTACTGTATGCACACATCTGGGGGAAAATGGGGTTGTGTTATGGCTGTCGGGGATTAGCACTCGGTTCGTGTGATTGATTTCAGTGATGGAGGCAACTGGATCGCTGGACAACACAAGCTGTTTGATTCACAGTTGCTGCAATCTGTACACATTCTAGGAACCTGAAGCTCCTCTTCAGTAGTTGTTTCTGTCAGTCTGTAGATTTTTGGACACATCAGCTTCAGGGTGCATGGTTGTAGAAATGCAGCATATACAATTTGCTTTTATTGTGATGGACTTGAAATAAGAAGTGTGTGAAGTGGGCTCTTGTTTTTAGAGACCTTGTTCTAGAACTGTGGAGTGTGAAATACAGTCTGTTGGGAGAGACTTGGTTTTCTTCAGTGGGTGGAATTGAAAGTCTTTTGTTTCCACTGTATGAGATGGATTTTACAGCTGCACTGTGAAAAACCACAGCTGGATCAGCCATGGAGTGTGACTACGAAGATGTTAGTCTTGATGAAGTGGATATGAATTGGAATTATGAAGGTGGGTTAATGATGTTTATAAACACTAGCACACCTATCACACAAGATACTGCTAAGATATTTTCCGTCTTTACATTTACAACGTACTAGAAAAGAAGTTTCAGAATGGAAAGTGTATATATCTGCAGCCATGACAGCGTGGTGAAGTAGAATCCAGAAGGTGTATGTGTTGATGATTGAAGTAAGTAGTGTCAGCAGTTGTAGAATGCTGATGCCAGCTATACATTGTAAGCATTCAACACAATCTGAACAAGCGACCTGATATTCTGAAGACTGGTGACTGGATGATACAGATTCTGAGTGGGACCCACCACCCACCCCACCCCTCCGTTCATTGAATGTTGGTTGATGACTGAAATCTGTGATGGTAGGATGATGATCAAGGGTGAAAACTGAAAGTCATAGTAGTAGATCTGTTGCAGTGTGTCTTTGAAGTGGCATTAAAAAGAAATGCCTGTGCAGTACAAATAGTTTGCTCCCCCTACCCCGTCCCCCTCCTATTGACAGAGTGATTTGGCTCAATATTGTCAGTATGAAGCGTGTTGGATAACATGCCTGTGGTTTTGAACGTTTGTCGGTATGGCTGAATCAATAGATTCACTGTCACTGAGGATTATGGGGTATTGACAGGCTGTGAATTATGAGTGGGTACTGTGACGTAATGGGCATGCCAGCAAATGGTGCAGACACAGTGTAAACATTTCGAAAAACAGAATAATGCCTTATCAATTTTATTATTAGTATTATTTCTTTCTTTTTTTTTTCTTTTTTTTTTAATTGAAACGTTGGATGACAATGTGACCTTTAGCATTGTCATTGATTTTTTTCCTTCAGTGAAAGTGCTGTAGTGAAGCCTTTGGTGGGAGGAATGTCAGAGGGGACAGTGGTGGCAGTGTACAGTTGTTATTGTAAAAAACCACCACCACATTTCCTGTATGTGTTTGGCTGCAGTACTGTGTGTGTATGTGTGTATTTAGATGTGTGCTTGCTTGTGCAGTTGCATGTGCTGGTAAGCATTTGTTTGACGTAAGAGTGAGTCCTGTTGCTGACTGCAAAAATGAATGGGCAGACTTTCTTTCTTTCTTTCTTTGAAAGTCTTTTGACATATACATTTTTAGATGGTCAGCCTACCCCACCCACTCTAACATACCCACACCCACTCACATCCCTCCTTACTCCAGTCAGTCCTGTGTGTACACTCTCCCCCCCCTCTGTTTATTTGCTTGTGTTTTTCACTCTCTGTATATCCCTCTCTCTCCCCTCCATTTAAAAAGAAAAGAAAAGAAAAAAAAAGAGTGTATTACAATGATGATCAGAATCGCCAGCATATAAATGGTTATTAATCACAAAAGTTTCATGCTGATCAATGTTGTTTTGAAACACCTGAAAGGATGAGGGTGCATACATATGCAGCACGGGTACGGTATTGACCACAGCACAGCGGCGACAGACGGCGAGCTTTACCTGTTAATCAGAGAGTAGCTGTATTGATTTTTTTGGTGTGGGAACAGAATCGGAGGGTGAAGATAGATGTGTCGGCTGCCATAGTGCTGTGTAGAAAGGGGGTCTGTCATGTGTGATTCAGCAGGCAGGGATTAGTTTAGTCGGAGGTGGGGGGGTGACAGGGTGCGACATTGCCGTTAACCATGTCGGAAACGACAGCAGAAAGTGTCGGAGGCAATTTAGGCCATCGGTGATGCACGGGTCTGGGATAACTTGATGGATTGGGTGCGTTATGTGCTGAGCGTTTGTGCAGTTACACATCTGTATGCAGGTTTGCGGAGTCTTGTGTCATGTTGACCTGGTGAAATGTTGAGTGAGTTTGTTAGACGTTTAAAGAATATGTGTGCGTAGTGTGTGTGGGTTTTGTCGTTGGTATGCTTACCTCTCCTGTGGTTCAGGACGACCCACTGTGATCAGTCTCTTCTTGTTTTTCTTGTTCTGTGCCAGCGTCACTCCATCAGTCTGTCTGTTTCACTCACCCACTCTCTTTTCATAGTACACTCCCTCCTCCCCCAGTAGTGCTCTCGCTCTCTGTCTCGCTGTCTCTCTCTCCCTGTCTCTGTCTGTGCCTCTCTTTCTTTCTCTCTCACATACATATTCTGTCATTTCTCTCTCTCTCTCTCTCTCTCTCTCTCTCTCTCTCTCTCTCTCACACACACACACACACACACACACACACACACACACACACACACACTTTCATTCTTATTTTCTATCCACAGAACTGCTCTGGCCTCCCCCTCTCTCTGTATCTCATTTTCTTTTCCCCTCTGTGATTTGCTGAGTCAGTTTGTCTGTCAGACTGTAAATGATTGAACCATTTTCTGTGAATAACTCCATTTATGTCATTGATGACCTTTGTATTTTCAATATAAAAAAAGGTGTCCGTGGAGGGGGTGGGGGGTTAGCTTTTGGGAGGAGGAGGGGGGGGAGGGATAAAAATAGCATTTTGAAATAACAGGGGTTGGAGAGTCTGTTATCCAAATCTTGATGGAACTGTAAGGTTCGACTACTGTTTTCAGTTTGTTGCCCACAGGAGGTGGCATATTTTGACATGAGTACAGGTATCTTTGGAACATATGAACATACGTGCAGGGTATAATGCAATGGCAGTGGCAGTGCTATGTGTGTCCTTATAATGCAGTGACAGTGTCAGTGCTATGTGTGTCCTGATAATGCAGTGACAGTGTCAGTGCTGTGTGTGTCCTGATAATGCAGTGACAGTGGCAGTGCTATGTGTGTCCTGATAATGACAGTGACAGTGGCAGTGCTTATGTGTTTCCTGATAATGACAGTGACAGTGCTTATGTGTGTCCTGATAATGACAGTGACAGTGCTTATGTGTGTCCTGATAATGACAGTGACAGTGGCAGTGCTATGTGTGTCCTGATAATGACAGTGACAGTGGCAGTGCTTATGTGTGTCCTGATAATGACAGTGACAGTGCTTATGTGTGTCCTGATAATGACAGTGACAGTGCTTATGTGTGTCCTGATAATGACAGTGACAGTGGCAGTGCTTATGTGTGTCCTGATAATGACAGTGACAGTGGCAGTGCTATGTGTGTCCTGATAATGCAGTGACAGTGTCAGTGCTATGTGTGTCCTGATAATGCAGTGACAGTGACAGTGTCAACGCATCATGACAAGTCACAGCTTTGTGTTCTCTGGCCACGTAGATAACTGACTGGAATACAGGAGACAGTGGCATGGACAGTGATATTATGTATGTGTTAGCAGATGAGACTACAGCCTTTTGTGTGTGTGTGAGAGAGAGAGAGTTGGATTTTCTGTGTTAGCATTTCTCTGTGTGTTTGTGTATGTGTGCAGTCTTGTATGTATTGACTATTGATGTGTGTGTGTAATGAGAGTGAAGTAAACAGAGGATGTAAAATGTGTGTTGCAGGATCAAGTCTGCGACCATCCAACTCCTTCAAACTGAAGGACAGATCTGCCTCAGCACCAGTCCGAAGGGAGGTAAGAACTGAAAATCACTGGGGTCTCTTTTACTTTGGAGTCTATCATCATCTCCCTCTTTCTCTCCTCATCCCCCTCTCAGCATTTTTTCTTCTTCTTCTTTCATTCTTCTCTTGACTCTGTGTTACTTTGGGCAATGCCTAGTGCCATTGGATGGAGTTGTCCCAGAGGCTTAACGATTGTGCATGTACATCAATGACTATTTCCTCCTTCCGACCTGCCTGCCACCTCAGTTTTGATTGGAAATGGTGATGTGAGCAGTATGTGAGCAGTTAGAAATGCAGTTCAGAATCACATCATGTAATGAAGTGGAAGAAAGTGTTCTCAGCATGAAAGACATGCATCTTTTGGTCTGGCTGGGTGCTTTGCCTTTCATATTGCAGGTAACGCTTTAAAAAGAAAATGAGCCAAAGAGTACCCCATAGAATTGTATTCCAAGTGGTGGTATGAACAGTCCTAGTGTCTACCCAAGCGTGTGAAGACTGGATCCGGCGGACTCTGCGGAAGAAACCTTCATGGTTTAACGGAGAGGAAGGCGGTTGCAGCAGAGCACTGTGGAGTGCTGAAGGATGAGGCACATAGGACATCCTGGTCATCCACTGCATCCGTTTCCATCTCCAGTCGTCTTGACCTCGTCTTGCCACTGGATACAGACGGTCTCGGACAAGAGAGTGAGGTCGACGGTGCACAACTCCTCCTCACTATAAACAAAGTCATCGCGCAAGTCATCAGTCATCCTTCATCCCACACCATCATTTTCCCCAAGCCCTGTGGCGACAGGCGAGCGACTGCCTTTGGCAGACTCCATAAAAACGTTTGGAACAGGAGAGGCATCACCCTGGAGACGAAGCTCAAAGTATACAAGGCCATAGTTCTCACCACACTGCTCTATGGATGTGAATCATGGACGGTCTACAAACGCCACGCCAAAAAGCTGAACCACTTCCACACCACCAGCCTCAGAAAACTTCTCAGCATAAAGTGGCAAGAGAAGAACCCTGACACAGAGGTGCTCACTCGTGCAAACTTGCCCAGCCTCTACACCATCTTGATGCAGGCCCAGCTGTGTTGGGCAGGCCATGTAGTTTGCATGCCAGATCACCGGCTCCCCAAGAAACTCCTGTACTGCGAACTCCAACATGGCAAGTGCTCCCATGGAGGCCAAAAGAAGCGCTTCAAAGACACTTTGAAAGCTCCTCTGAAGGCCTTCAACATCAGCCCTGACACATGGGAGCTGAATGCAATGGACAGACCAAAGTGGCGTTCAGCTGTCCACAAAGGCGCCAAATCCTGTGAGGCCAACAGAATCGCTGCAGCAGAGCAACGCAGTCAGGGCAGGAAAAGCAGTAACAGCAAGTCCCCGACAGCCGCCACCACCCCCTGTCCACACTGCGTCAGAACCTTCTGGCCGTGGATTGGCCTGACCAGTCATCTGTGCACCGACAGAGCCCAACCCACCCACCCCCAGGATGACTAGATGGTCTTCGTCGATCCCGACAGACGAACCACACACATGAACAGTCCTAGTACAGATGATTGATGGGCAGAGTGTGTCTCTTACACTTGATAAGAATGACATTTGGAATGAGAGCCGTTCGTTTGGAAATAATATTATTGTCTACAAAGTTTTTGATCAACAGTGATTCAGATGCCCTGATGCAATGCGCTATTTGCCAATAAATCATTTTCTTTGCTCTTTTTTTAAACTGAAATTTTGCATTCAGATTTGGTCATTGCCACTTTTTCCTGGTAGATTTAGGCTGGGTCAAATCGTAGCCTGAAGAAACTTTGTCTGCTGTGTTATTTACAGATTTTGACAGTGAAAAATAAAAGGTATTCTTTTTAGTAATAAATTTGTGGACCATGGTAAAGGGTTGTGTGTGTGTGTGTGTGTGTCAAATAATTGTTTTCCTCCTGAAGTAGAACAGATCATGAACAGTCTCCATTGGTTTTGGTGACGAAGTTGTGTGCATTGTGTGAACCGATGTTAATGATGATCTCTGCTTTCTTTGTCCACAGAACTCGGGGTCCATGGCATTTGTTCCACACCGGCACAGTGTACCCAGCAGTGGGTAAGTCTTTTTTTTTTTTTTTTTTTTTTTTTAACATGCTCATTCTTGACTGGACTTCTTCCTTCCTGATCCAGTGTGACGTTTGTATAAGTGGGTGTTAGTGTGTGTGGGTGTGTGTGTATGCTTCCACTGTTCCAGAGCATTAGATTTTTTTGTCCAGTTTTGTCTGTGTCCTTTTTCAAACAGTTTTTTTTTCCATTTGTACATCCCTTCCCCGCTCTCCCATGTTCCAGTTGATGGTACCTCATGTTTGAGTGTTTCGGCTTGCTTGGTTGTCAGAACTGTGAGTGAGCTTGCTTCACTTTCAGTTTGCCAGTCAATCCTGAAAAACCCAGTTGGGAAGGAAATTGTTAGAAGATAATGGTGTGGTGAAATATGCATTTCTCTGCGACGCAAGTCACTGTTTTGCTTATTTTGAAAAAAAAAAAAAAAGAAGAAAAAGAAATGAATGCAGACATTGGGTATGCAGACACCTGGAAATTTGGCAAATAAAATTAAAAAAAAAAAACCCACAACTCGGTCAAGAAAAAGTTCATCAGTAAAAGAAGGGAAAAGGTTGCTCTCCTTTATTTTTTTATTTTTTAGTGCCTTTTCAGTCTTCAGTCTTCTAGTGGTCCCTCATTATCAGTTCTCACCATTTATTTGACTTTATTGTTGTAATTCTGTGTTGGTTCAAGAGGATGTTCTAGAAGAGAGTGGTTTTCAGTGTGGCTGTTTCTGTGTTGTGTGTACAAATGTGCTCAGCCGTGGACCTTGAGTTTGATTTGTTGTCCCTTCTGGTGAAGCACAGCTGGTAGTGTGTTAGGATTGCACTGGTAGTTGTTTCTTTGTATCAAGAAAAGCAGCAGCAGCAACACAGACTGTAATATTATTTTTACATGCTTTTTAATCGTTTATAATATTCAAGACCTGCATTGCGTGTATAAAACTGACATCATGATTGAAACGAATTTCATAAAAGGATAGGTGCAGGTGTATATATATACTAACAGAGCTGATACTAATGCCACTTAAAGGTACGTGATTTGTGTTTCATTTACAGTTGTACTGATCTTGCCTGTTGTGTATTGCAGCTCTAATCAGTTACATCATTTGTTAACTGAACCAAATTGTTGGTTTAACCCACTGTTATTCTCATTCAGCTGAATTTTGTATACTTACACATAAATGTTTCAAAGATTAGGGCACAAAATTTGTGACTGCTTTTCATTCCTTTCATAATTTATTTATAAACCAGCGTAGTTTTCTCACACAGACACATTGCGCAAACTGTGTACTAGATGTAATGAAGCTACACAATCATCATCATCATCATCATTACAAAAACAAAAGTAAAGATTAAACAAAGGAAAAGAAATAAGAGATGTCAGAAATGAAGTATACTTGTAAATATTTAACAACGTATGCTGTTGTTTTTAGGGTGGGTGCCCTGCATTTTGAAAGAGCAGCAATAACAAATTTGGATGAAACGTGCAGAAAATGTCTTTGACAGGTGATAAAAGAACAGAAACAGGAGAATGAAAGACAGGGCTGCTGTGTAGCCAAACCAGATGGAGAAACCAGCTTCAGTGATTGTTGCTGAAGTGGAGACAGTTGTAGTATTGTCTTAGTTATCATTTGAACTACAAACAACATGATTATATTTACAGAGAAACTGTGTGTTCTCTGTGGTACTGTGGCCACATTTATGCTTTAGTGAAGAAGCATTGAAGAAGTCCAGTGTGTTTTTTCAGAGACGTAAATTTCAAATTCTCCTCTTTTTAATCTATGTAAGATTGATAATGCAATATTTCAGTGCAGCATAGAAAGCATCTTGAGCCTTGTGCATGGGCGGAAGTGCTGTACATGTGATGTTTTCCTCAGTGAATGAAACAGCAGCCTCCTTAGTGCTTTGAATATCCATAAATAATGCAGTATCCTTTCTGTAGCTTGGAATTATAGTGAACATTACGCATGGGAGGAAGTGCCTTTCATCTAATTTATCCTACATGGAATGCAACCGCATCTTCCTCAGAGCTGTAAATATCCAGTAATAATGCAGTGCATGGGCAGAACTGCCTTTACTTTCACCCAATAAAAAAGAATGAAACAATGTCATCTTTAGTGCTGTAAATATTGTTCAGGCTACAAGCATGGGTTCTGAGTTTACTTGAAGGGGTCAAGGGCAGTTGGCATGAAGTGTGTGCATGAAGCTTGTGTGTGTAGTGTGTGGTGTGTATGTCAGTTTGATATGGAGCGTGTAGGGGTTGTGTGAAGTGTGTGTGTGTGTGTGTGTGCATCGGTCATGTGTGTGTGTGTGTGTGTGTGTGTGAGTGTGCCAATGACGTGTAGTGTGTGAGAGTTGACGGTGGCTGTGTGTTTCTGTCGGGCGACGCACAGCTATGTGGGTTCCCCGCCCCCCGGCACCACGTACCTGCAGTGGTTTCAGGCCACCAGCCGATTTAGTGTGGTGGAGTAAGTGGCCTCCCTTTGCTCTTCTCATTTCTCTTGGTACTGTTTTTTTTGTTTTTTTGTTTGTTTTTTTATTTGTTTTCTTTTTTTCTTTTGTGGAAATAATAATCACATGCCTTTGCACATACTGGTTGTTGTTGTGATTTGGGTTTTTTCTCTGGTTTCAGTAGGGTTTGTTGTGCGGGCGGTTTGGGGTTTGGTGTGACTGTTTGTTTGCTCAGCAGTTGAGGAAGTTTGAGGGAAGGGATGAGGAAGGTGTGTGTGTGTGTAGGTCTGTCTGTATTACAGCATATAGAAGAATGAAGGTTTGTATATGTTTGTGAAGGGACGAATAGTGTGGGCTTGTGCATTCTTGAGAAAGAAGTGTTGGTGTGATTGTAAAAATGTTTGAGTGAGTACCTGGTAGTGTTGTACATGGGAAAAAATGGGGGGGGGGGAACAAACAACTGTTGTCAGGTATTATATGTATCTGTTTTTGTGTGCTCTTCTACAAAGTGTACCTTCCTAGATCCCTGTCTAGAAATCTTTTGCTTTCTGTAGTTTGCAGTCATGTAATCTTTGGTGTTTTCTTGAAAAAAAACAAAAACAAAACAAAAACTCTGGGGTGCTCTGTTCACTTCTTTTTCTGTTTTCTTCCCATTTATTCACTGCAGTTAGTGGAGGCGGAAAAATTCCTTGTGTTCCATGTTTCTAAGTTAACAGCGCCAAAGGATGTGGTATGGCAGCTTTCCTGGCAGCTGTCATAAGCCATTCCATGATTTCTTTAAGCATCTGTGTGTATTTTGTGCCCAGGGCTGGAGGGTCTTTCATAGTGGTGCTGAAGTTTCACACATCTCTTGTCTGCTGTTCAGAGTGGTTGTTCAGACAAGGGCAGAAGCATCGTAGATCTTCATGTGGACGTGACTCTTGAAGAAAGAGTTGTGTCATCCATGCTGCTAGAAATCTCTGGGTAATTTATGTAATGTAAGTGTAAGCCATACAGTTGTCTACATGGGTTAAAGATAAGAACTGTGTTGTATGAGAGATCTTATTAATGCCGATTTTACTAAATTTTGAGAATTGCCTGAATTTCTTACGAGGAAATCTCATGTGGCAACAGTTTTTATGTTACTGGTGATTTTGTCAAGGCTTTATACCTGATTCACATACTCTGCGAGGGTCTGCACAAAAAAAAAGAAAACGAAGAAAGAAAAAGAATGAACAAGAATAAAATAAAAAATGAAGTTGCAGCTGAAAAATGTTAGCATCATGGGTGTGATGGGGGAAGAAAAAAGTAACATTTCCAGTGTGCAAACAGTGAAGACAAAGTTACCAGCTGATTGTGATATGATCTGTGTATGCCTGTAAACTAGGTTTAATCTTGCAATACCATACAATATGCAGTATCACCATGATGAGCTCACATAAAGTGAGCAATCTCGTCATGTAGAGAAATGGTGTGCAAAAGTTGCGATACCAAGTGTGAAGCCTGTTAGTCTGTTGGTCTGTAGCAGGGGGTGGGGGAGGGGGGGGTGGGGATCTGTTTTCCAGAAGGACATGTGAAGGGTCGGGTGGGGGGTGTAGATATGTGTGTGATAGCTGTAAGAGCAATAGTTTGCAGGTTTAGATAATTGCAAAAAGTGCACATCACACAGATACTGACATGCTCACAGGTGCAAAATGTGTACGAAAATGTACACATTACACTCAGGCTAACATATGCATGTGCGTGCTTGTAGGTACACATATGCATGTGTTCTGATTTTTATGTTCATGCATATGCACTGCTTCATTAATGCTTTCCATGATATAAGTATATGAGCAACACTGAGTAAAAAAAGAAAAAAGATTACTTAGAAAAAAAATATTTTTTTGTGTTTTGTAAATAAGTGTTGTTTCTCTACATTCTTTGTATGTGTTCTATCACCCATTAACTGGAGGGGAACAAAGGAGTCTTTGACTCATGTCAGAGGTCAAAGGTCAGGTGCGAAAGAGAGAAGGTCTTGCATACAGTGTTCATCAAACAGGGTTCAGTGTTTGATCGTTGTTTGATGAAAAAATCCCTGCAGAATGTTGAGGCTGGTGGTCAGATCTAGGTCAGAACTCAACAATTAGGAAAAAGAAGGAGCATGAACTTCAGCATATATATCCATCAAACTCAGAACAGTGGATGGCCACATCCCAAATTTAGATGCTTTTATATGTCAAGATCAGATGCCTCTCATTATTTCATTAGTCATCTGATGTTGACACTATACAAAGATCTGACAAGGAGCTAGTGATTGAATGGACTGTAAAGATAATTTGGTATGATTTGTGGAAACAAGGGGATGTGAATTAAGTTCGCTCACTCAAGGCATCACTGCATTCCGACAAATCCACATACGCTATGCAACATCTGCAAAGCAGATGCCTGACTAGCAGCGTAACCCAACACGCTTAATCAGGCCTTGTGGGGGGGGGGGGGGGAAGGGGGCGGGGAAGGGGGGGGGGGGTGTACATAAACAAGTAAATGGATACATCATTGAATTAATGAATAAATAAATCAATGGATACCATGTAAAACTAAGGAGATAGATAATGAAATGAAATAAAATGCAGGTAAAGAACAGAACAGAACAGAGCTGTTATGCCAGACACGGCGGCAGGCAGAGAGTTGGAAGGCACGCTGTTACAGTGTTAGAATGCACACAGCCCAGTGCGTTTGGAGCCGGGGAGGGCTGGCCAGACGGGGGGGACAGAAATGGAGGAGGCTGGAGTCAACTAGCTGTTTGATGGTTGAAGTGTTTGCGCTTGTCTTTACAGTTTGGTCGGAAACAGTTTGTCGTGCAGCTGTGAAACTTGAAGGTGCACTGAATGCGTGAGGTCTGTGTTGTGGGAACGTGAGGTGATTGTCTTTGCAGAGGTCAGGTAGCCAGGCCATACCTCATTTGGGAGGGAGGGATGGGGGTGAGGGGGAAAGAGGAGAGAATGGTGATGTCTTGAGTGTCCTGATCCCTTTTTTTTCTTTTTTTTTTTTTTTTTTTTTTTTTTTTTTTTTTTTGTGAAGACTACGCTTTGGCTTTCATAGTATTTTGACCAGTAGGCCATTCTGCAAAATGTTGTTTTTTTTAATGTTTTTTTTTTTTTTTACTGAAATGGGTTATGGTCTTTTCAGAAAGGAGGCCCCTTTCTTTGATCATGTTGTTATCATCCATGAACAAAATATATGTCATTTGCACCAAGAGGTTTGTGGGTTTGTGCATGCAGGGGTTGTCTGATTGTGTGTACTGTGCTTAATGTATCTCTCTGTATACAGGCTATTAACTGCATGATTGTAGTTTGCTTTCATGGCATACAGGGTTTTTTGGGGTTGGTTTGTTTTCTTTACATACAGGTATTTGGTGATGGAGAACGAAGTAGTGGCTGGTCACTGAAGCATTGTGTTTTTCTCTTGCTTGGATGTAGTCTTTTTGTACACACATGTGTATCACTGTGTTTGAAAAAAAAAAGTGGGAGCACATCCAGGATTTTTTTTAATTTTATTTATTTATTTTTTTTAAAATAACTGGTGATGGTTTGGAATGGAAGTTTGGTGCTCTCTCATTCTTGGAAAGTGGTCTGTTTCTGTCCTTTTATTTATTATTAATTGTTTTTTTCTTTTTTTTAAAAGTAGGATTCTTTGAAAGAGTTGTGTTATATCTGCTGGTGTTACATGCACAGAACAAGGGAAGAAATCATACCTTGAGACTCTTGGCTCTTTTTTTGCTTTTTTTTTCCCATTCATTTTGCATTGTCATTTGCCATGAATGACAGCATCATGGTATTTTTTAATGAGCTTAAAATGAGATATTGTCTTTTAGAGCCATGGAACTACGGGACTTTTTGCCCATTACACACCTGATTGATACTAATGTTATTATTTTGTTGGTACTAAGTAAACCAAAGACCAGCTCCAGAAGAGGAGAGGAAAGCACAAACTGTTCTGTGTTGTGGTGGAAAGACAATACAGCCGTGTGTTGTGGTGGAAAGACACCAATCAGTTATATTTTGCAGAAGAAGTGTTCATTATACTGAATGAAAACAAAAAAAAAAAAAAATGCATGGAAGAGTTATATATTGTTGATTGTTAATATCTGTGCATACACTTGTGAACAATCACAAGGTACACATGCTTACATGCCAGCATGCATGCACTCACCCACCAATGTGCACACATGCACACATATACTATCTCACCTCTCTCCCTCTTTCTGTCCCTTTCTCCCCCCCCCCCCCCCCCCCACCCCCCCTCTCTGTCTCCCCCCCACCCTCTCTGTCTCCCCCCCCACCCCCTCTGCCTGTCTAAATGCTAGAAAAGTACAGATATCAAGAACAGAATAACCATGGTGCTAATGCTTACTGCATACAAAGTAAAAAAATGACATTAAAAAAACACCATACATTCGTGGAAGGACGATAGGCAGCAATGTATGCTGATGATGCTGTTCTGCAATTTGCGAGTGACGTCATTGCTAGGCTTGTTAGTCTATGCCATGGTATGCTTTGCATGGTATCACTCTCTTAGAAAGTGCATTTTTGTACATCAGCCACATATGTTGATATTTCTGGTCGGAAGTGATATACACACACACACACACACACACACACACACACACACACACTGGTATATATCATAAGTGAACATACTTCAGGCGTGGCTTTGATAATGAAGGTTTGTGCCATGGAAGGAAAATGTATTAATTTATACATGTCTATTTTGTTTTTTTTTTTCATGTGTTTTGTGTTTGTTTTGTTTTTTGTTAGAAAAATTTGGGTTTAATTTTAAATGGAAAATTACTGCTGTGTTGTGTGCTGCATGCCGTTCCTGCATGAGCCAGGAAGAGATAGACATGATTTTTTTTTGTTGGAAAATAGCTCTAGACTGCCCATGAACCTTCCCATGACAGAAGCGATCCCAGTAAATATTTTTTACCACCCTTCACCTCATCAGGAGACATGAATCCAGCAAGAACATGCACATGGAGCACAAGTCGAATATTTGATGTGAAGTGATGATGATGATGATGATGGTAAGGGTCATGTATCCAGCAAGAATGTGCACAAGGCGCTAGTCCAGTGTATGACGTTGAATTGAGGAGGAGGAGGTTTGGGTGAGAGAGGTGAAGATGTGAGTGCTGATTGGTGGTGTTCACCTGTCGACAGCAAAGCCATCAGTGAGACGGAAGAGACGGATGGAGGCAGCATGGGGCTGGACCCGGCACAGTCCAAGTGAGTGGTGCACGCTTGTGTGCTGTGACTGTCTCTCACCTGTGTTTACCTGTGTATCCATGGTGTTTGTTGTGCCCAGGGTGCACGCCTGTGTGCTTGTGACCTGTGTTTACCTGTGTATCCATGGTGTTTGTTGTGCACGCCTGTTTGCTGTGACTGTCTCCTCCCTGTGTGCTGCATGTGTCTCTGGTGGAACAGTTCAGTAGAGTTCCAGACTTCCTACAGTAAGGAGTTTCTAAAGTGTGCCTTCGCCTCACTGCATGTCTCTGGTTGACTGGTATCCTTTTTGTTGGGAGTTCAGGAAGAAGGTTTTAAAAAAACACAAGCATACATTCACTTATCGTCTGCATGTGTGCAGTTGGTTGGTTGGTTGGTTTTCTGTTTGTGGTGTGTACCGCCTACGAGTGTTTGTAGTTTTGTCTGAAAACAGTTTGATCTGGATTTTTTTTTTTTCTGAGTTGTTTATGAAGCGCAGATATTGTGACTGTTTTTGTTCCCTGTTCTTTGTTCTCTTTCTGAACTCTGCACAATTTAATTTCCAAATGAATTAATAAAATTGTATTGTATTGTATTGCTCTTTGCCCAGTTTCTTCTTTTTCTGTCTGGTGATATGAGAGACTTGAGACAGTCCGTCCACAAAGGACAGGGTTTGGGGGAAGAAGTGAGAATGGCCTGGTGTTGCCAGGTTACAACCTTTTCCATGTTTGGGTTGCCCTGAGTTTGAGGTTTATTTTTCATGGGCACAATGTTTTGCACAGTGGGTATAGAGAGATGCTGTGATGGCCAGGTCCCCAGTGCGTGACTAGTTGCAGAATGAGTTGCAAAATGAGCAGTCTCTCTCTTACCAGAGGTGGTTTGCTAGTGGCTAGGCTTGTATCTCTTCCTAATCTTGTCTGTCTGTTTTGGGGATCTTCGTCTTTCAGTCTGTTTGTAGGTTGTTAAGAGTAACCAAATTTGTTAATTTCTTAGCTTTGATTTTTTTTTTTTTACCCCCAGTTTTTTGTTTGATTGATATCAGTTTTACACCGAGATGATTTATGTATGGTCCGCCACATTGAACTGTTCTTACTTTGACTAGATCCCAACTCCCATCAAAAGCATGGAGTCATTTTAAGTCTGAAAGGAAGTTAAGTGAAATTGCTTTTTCCCCCTTTTTTTAATGTCAGGTTGATGTAAATGCAGTAAATTGAGAAGAAGTTACTAGTAGAGTGTGGTAGCTGATGGATGCAGCATTATACATGTGACTTCATTGTACATAATTGTTCAAAAATTTCATGGAGCAGGAGATTTGAATTGTCTTTAGAACTCTTTCTCTCTCTCTCTCTCTCTCTCTCCCTCCCTCCCTCCCTCCCTCCCTCCCTCAATCTTCTTGTCTCTGGCATGCAAATTCATATGCATGCAGGTAAGCACACACACACACACACACACACACACACACACACACACACACACACACACACACACACAACACACACACACACAACACACACATGCATACACACACACACACATACACACACACACACATACACACGCACACGCACACACACACACACACACAAAAGAAGAAGAAGAAAAATTGTACTTCTACTGTAGTACTATGCTTAAAGACCTATTCACTCATGCGCACACACACACACACACATAGACAAGACGAGAGAGAGATGAACCAAGTCATCTGGGGAATACAGAGAGAAACGTGGCATGACTGCACATGCAAGTTATTCACTACCACAACCACTCACATGTCCCTGTGTTTCTGCCTCGGTCGTTATATTACGTCACTGACATCCACATCATGGTGGAAGTCCTGAATGACATCCCCTTGACAAAAATGGAAGGAGGGGTGGATATTATTAGCCCAGGGCATCGCTTCCTGTGAATCATGGGGCTGTTAATAGTTTGTTCCATGTGTAAGGGTGATTCCTCATAGTCATGCGTCCCTTGTGTGGTGGTGAGAGATAGAGAGAGAGTGTGTGTGAGAGTGTGTGTGTGACCGCAGTTGTGAAACTGATGTTTGCCATGTGTCCGTTGATTAGTATAGTAATAAGGGATGGTTGGTTCGGGAGAATTGCATTGTCTGTTGTTTTTTTTTTTCCCCTCCCTGTTTTTTCTGACCACTCTTTCAGCCTGTCTGTCACCGTCGCCTGCCTCTGTGTGTGTGTGTGTGTGTGTGTGTGTGTATTAGTATGTTAATTTTGAGAGTGAGATCACGAGTCCTTGTTTTCTCTCTTCAAAGCCTCTTGACTTTCGACTTTCATTATAAAGTCAGATGATGATTATACTTAAAGGTCAGTCTCTCACTCACTCCCAATACCTCCTGCTGTCACTTTTACTTTCTACATCTTTTTCTCCGTGTGTCTCTTTCTCAGTCTCAATCTCTCTCTCTCTCTCTCTCTCTCTCTCTCTCTCTCTCTCTCACACACACACACACACACACACACACACACACACACACACACACAAGCAGTTTTCGTTGCTCATAAAGTGAGAATTACGCATATCTGAAATTTAAGATTAAAATGCATTAAGACTTTCGGGAATAACCCCTGCAACAGATTATTTTCTTCTACTGGTATGGTGGAGTTAAAAGACATAATCTTGGTTGGTTGGGGTTTTTTTGTTTGTTTGTGTTGTTTTTTTAACACTTTTTGATGATCACAATAATTACAGAGATGCAATATTCCTGAGAATCTTGATGAAGTTGTAAGCTATAAGACTACCCTTGCAGAGCAAAAAAAAAAAATCATCCTGTCAGCAGCTTTTCCACAAGCCAACAACACAGCAGGCTACTGACTCTTGATCCCCATGTTTTTGTCTCCAGTCCACATCCCCCCCCACACACACATACACCCTCACCCTCCTGCTGCCATGTGGAAACTGCTTGCTAGTTGATCTTTTGATGGAGGGAGGGAGAGAGAGAGAGAGAGGAAAAACAACAACAGTACATTGGCACAATGCTACTTCTGAGATCGGCAGTCCAGAATAGTGGTTGTGGGGTAACTGACAATGTAGGGTAGCCATGTTGACTGCACATGTGGGAAGGGGAAGGTGGTAGGGGTATGGGGGTGGAGGGAGGAGAAGGAGGGGGCAGGGGTTACAATGGGGTGGGGATCAAAGGGTGAGTGTCTATGGGTGAGAGAGGATGGTGGGCAAAAAAGGGTTTTAAGTGTTAGGGTACAAGTGGTTTGTGAATCTGTGTTTGAAGATGGCCTCGTTGCATCACACAACTCACAGGGAGAAGGAAACGCCACGTTTCTTTGTGACTGAAAAGAAACGCCTAGTTGTTTTGTGGCTAAATTGAAGCGCCAGGTTGTTGCATCACTGAAAATGAATGCCAGATTGTTGCATCTCAAAAAAGAAATGACAAATTGGTGCATAACTGAAAAGAAATGCTGATTTGTCATATCACTAAAACGAAACACAGAGTTATGTCACTTAAAAGAATTGAGTCATTATATCACTAAAAAACACAACAACAACAACAAAAAAACCCACTAAATCATTGATGAATAAAAAATGCCAAAATGTTACATTACTAAAAAGAAATGGCTAAGTATGTCACTGAAAAGAAATGTTATATCACTTAAAAAAACACACACAAAAAACACCCACTGAATCATTATATCACTACAAAGAAATGCTGAGTGTTGTACCACTAGAAAGAAACACTGAGCCATTATATCACTGAAAAGAAATGCAGAGTTGTTTGATCACTAAAGAGATAAACACAGGAGTTGTTATACACTTGTGTCACGAAAAAGAAACATGGAGTCATTACATCACTGGAAAGAAATGCAGAGTAGTTATATCTCTCTTTCTCTCTCTCTCTCTCTCTCTCTCTCTCTCTCTCTCTCTCTCTCTCTCTCTCTCACACACACACACACACACACACACAGAAATTCCAAAATTTGGGTTTTTCCTCATGGCTTCCCCAGCGCCCACAGAGAGCGTGGCGTGTTTTGATGTGCATCGCTTTGGCAAAGGTCCAGGTGTGTTGAGATTTAAGAAGGAAGGACTGGTTGAATATATAAGTGACTTGCGTTGTTGGGGAAGTGATAAGATATAGGTCAGTGGAGAAGGATGAGGAGAAGTGATGGTATAGGTAAAGCCAGTCACTGTCCTCTCCCCCCTCCACCACCCCCCCCCCCCCCGCCCCACTCCCACCCCCACCCAGCCCACAACCACCCTGCCACCCCTTCTCCTACAAGGTTCATCCTGTGTTGACAAACACAATTAAAATGTGCACAGATGTGTCTGGCCATTTGCTTTTTCACTTTGTGTCTCCAAAACATACATGCGCACATGCATTTGCAGACATAAACAGCGCTCACTGAACAATTATTCCTTTCATCACCTTTTGGGTGTGGAGGCAGGGTAAAGATCAGGAACAGCAGGATGAAATAAAAAGTAATATTTAAGGAGAAAAGCAACAACAAATGCCCAGTGAAGTAAACATGGAAGTAATTATTTTTCATTAACACACACACATGCACTCTCTCTCTCCCTCTTTCTTCTGTCCTTCTCCCCACCCCCCACCCCTCTCTCTCTCTCTCTCTCACACACACATTCTCTCTCTCTCTCACTCTCTGTAGGTTATCAGAAGCTGCCACACACCCAGTAGCCTTGTACAGAAACCAGAAGCTTCCGTGTCTCTCTGGATAGAGTTGAATCAGAAGCTGTTTAGCATTGTGTGCTGCATTGTGCACAAGTGGGATTGTTTTTTCTATCCCCTCCATACCCCCACCCAAACTAATCCCTTCCTCCCCTCTCTTTCCCTCCTCTTTCCCCCCCAGTTGTAACCACTGCCAGATTGAGGGGGGAAGTGTCAGGAAAACCACAGTGCCGGCAGCAGCAGTAGCAGCAGTAGTAAGCAGCAGGACAATCACACTGCACCCCTCCCTTCCCTGGCACACAGTTAACTGTCTGGAGTGTTGTTAGTCAAGCCGCTGCGTGCAGTGCAGAGCAGCTTCCCCTTCTTTGAACAGTTTTTTTTTTTGGTAACTACTGTCCGGGATGTTTCTAACTTGATAGTGTACATGGTGGTAGGGAACTTCTCTGAAGGTGTCTTGATGGATGCTGGAATCTTTTTTTTCCTTCTTCATCCTCTTCTGTCCAAATTGATACAGCATGGTGCATCAGCTGAGATGGAAAATATTTGTTGTGTGTGGTATGGAGATGGTCAGCATGATGTAGGTGACATGAAAAGTGATGTTGTTAACAAACGCAGCTTTTCCCCACATCAGTGGGTGATGGGAATGACTTTGGTGCCACATCTGATGAACACCAGTCTGGATTGTGTTCAAACCAGTAGCAGATACACTGTTCTCAGGAATATGTACTGGTGATCATGCTAAACTCGAGACTTTGGAGTATTTTTGTGTCCTATTTTGACAGTCCCAAGTTTGTTTGAATCAGAGGTTAGAGAAGGATCTGTCAGCCTTGTTGAGGACTAGTCAGCAGGAAATGTGGGTTCAGTGTGGTCCATTCATCAGAAACGAACGTTCAGTCTGCTTGTTGACTCACCGTCGGTTTCCCACACCCCTCAGCTTGTCACATGGAAAAGTGGTGTTGACTATTTACGTCGGTCTCATGATGAAGGCTGTGTTATCAGTAAACAGAGGTGGAAATCCGTTGTGGTTCTGAGTTCAGACCATTGAGTGTTCTCGTTTCTCTGTGGTTGCAACTTGTGTTTGTCTGTTTCTGCAGTCCATCAAACTTGATGAAATCATCTCGGCACTGTGCCAGTTCTGGTCATAAACTGTGATGTAACACGGAGGATAAATTTGTATCCAGTAGTGGTTGTGAGTTTTCTTTTGTTTTGTTTTTATTCATTTTGGATTAACGGTCAGTACAAAAAAAAAGAAAAGAAAAAAAGATTGCTGTCTTGTTAGTTGATTTCATTATCGATCTTTGAGAGGAGTCGGGGTTTTTTTGTGTGGTGAGGGGACTTAACGTCAGTGAGTGAGGGACGTAGGTGTAGGACAACCAAACTCCATGGGCAGTGTGTGTGGTGGTGGCAAGGCTATGGTGGGTCAGGATGTGTGAGTGTCCGTGTGGTGATGACGGGACGGTGACCATGGTGTTTGGCACCCGTAAAGGTTTCTACGACTTGGACAACAGCACCGGTGGGGAGACCGAGGGCTCAGCGGTCAGGGAGGTGGTCAGGTGAGGAGGGTGCCTGGCTGGTTGGGCTGGCTGCTGACCCCCGTCTGACTGGTTTTTACCTGCATGAAGTTTGGGAGGGTTTTTCCTTTGGAGGTTGTGTGTCGCGTTGTAATAGTGATAATTCTTCTTTACGTTCGTTCTCTCTCTCTCTCTCTCTCTCTCTCTCTCTCACGTGTGTGTGTGTTTTAAGTGTATTGTTTTATGTGTGTGTAAGTGTTTTGTTTGTGTTGTGTGTGTTGTTTTTTTCTGTGTGTTTGTTTGTGTGTGTTTTTCTCTGTCTTATTGGTGTGTCTGAAGAGCGTTTATGACTGCGAAATTTGGATCAAAATGAGTAAGGGGAAGGAGGGATGGTGAGGAAAAGATTTGGTGATGGTGGTGGTGATAGTTATGTCAGTGCTGGTGTGTTTGTGTGTGTGTTTGTGTATGGCCATGGGTGTGTGCTAGATTAAATGTATGAAATACATTGAAACACAACCATGAGGTCAGTGATATTAGGACGGTTTTGATTTATACGAATCAAGCCGTATCATAAAATGTTTGTGACTGACTTGATACATAGTGGCTATCATCATCATCAACAATTAGCATAAATCTGCCACAGGATGTTGTGGTGGCTTCCTTTTGTGAATCACAGTTTCTGTTTTCATTTCATCATGGTGAGGTCCACTGGATTCACTGGTACATGGTATGTTGTCAGTTCTGCCTTTCTCCTGTCTTGGAAGGAGTAGATCTTCTTGAGGCAAATCCCACATCCTTCCTCTGTCTTCTGTTTTGCTGATTGACAAAATCATAGGTTCACAGGTGTCATTTGCTTCAGGAAGTATTGTTTTCAGATTATGACTGTTTCTTCATTTGTATATTTGCCTTTTTACTTTAGCATGCAGTGACAGTCTTCATAACGTTCTGGTTTGTAAAAACAGAATTGAAATACTGAGTTGTTCAAGGATGTGATCCACTGATCTGTGGTCCTAGTCTTTTCTTGTCATGGCTTGGAAGGAACTGGTTTATGTTTCTGATATGATTGATGTGGTTTTTTTTCTGGAGGGAGAGTGGAGAAATGCAAAACTTCAACAAAATCAGATGGACAGATAGGAAGTGTCTGGTGAAGGTAAAAAAGAGAAATGGGACAGACCACCACGCCCTCCCTCCACCCCACAAGTCCTTTACCCTTAGCCCTAATGCGAAGGTGTCTGACCTGTACCTGTACTGATTTTGTATTAATCATTGGTACTACTGCCTTGTACTTGCAAGACAGAATGCTGGCTTGCTTTCATGTGGCAGCATGCTCAGTACGGTGATGTGTTTTCTTATTTGTGGCATTACAAGAACCATGACAAAAAACAACAACCAAGTAATCACTGTTTGTGTGTGTGTGTGTTTCAGCATTTCAGAGATTGCTTCGGAATCCCTGGAGTCTCTCGATACAGGTGAGTCTTGATATATGGCCATGAAGCTACACACACTCATGCGCACACGCACACATGCATGCCTGCATGCACGCACACACGCACGCACGCACGCTCTCACATCACACAAGCACGCACGCGCACACACAAGTATGCATGCACACACACACACATACACACATTCATACATTCATACATACACACATTCATACACACACACATACACACACACACACACACACACACACACACACACACACACACACATACACACACTACACTACACTACACTACACTACACTACACTACACTACACTGCACACACTCACTACACAACACACAGACACATGCATGCCCTCAAGCTACATACAAGGGGCAAGTTCCGCTGGTTTTGATTATTACCATCTGGGCGTATGCATGCATATTTTTCCAATTTTTTTCCTCTTTTCAGTCATTGAATTTAAGACAGATTAATCACTGTATGTAGAGTTAATAATATGTGTAGAATGAATGATGAATTAGTGTACAGAATGAATGAGTAAAATGTTTTGTGCAGCAGTTTGTGTCTTTATTAACATACATTCTTTTTTTTCTCTTTTATTCATGTTATAGCTGATAGTCTTAGTTTGCATCAGTTTGGCATTGTCAGTGTAGGGAGGATAACGCAGACTTGCTATATTAGTGTTGTAAGGCAGTTATTAAAGCCGTTCTCATGGAAACTGATCTGCCTAATTTGCCGCAGCTTTGACATAGTAAATGTATTTTAACCAAACACAGAGTATAACATGAACTGCCCATGTTAGTGTAGTGAGGCAATAAATAAAGTCTATTATTATTAAGATAAATGAATAGAACACGTCATTCTCTCCTTGACTCCCACAGTGTCGGTGGTGGTGACGGCAGAGAGCGCGGTGCTGGAGGAGGAACCAGACCTGATGTTGGGGGTTGAGGAACCTGAGGCCTGGAACATCACTGTGGAGAGAAAGGTGAGAGGTCAAACCTCTCCTACCCCTCCCCCCCCCCCCCCCCCCCCACTCACCCTCTCCCTGCTCGCTTACTTAATCCTCTTCTCTTTGGTGGTGGGTAAATTAAGACACCATCAATTTTTTTCATTTCAGCCTGTTCCCCCAACACTCTGTTTTTTATATTGTTAGAGTCATAGATTTCCAGATTTATTGAAAATCTTGTTAAAATAAAAAAAATTATTGCTTGTTATGCTTATAAACACTTTTTTTCTTTTTTCTTTTTTTTTTAAACTGTGGTCCCGTATATCCAAGCCTTCTGTTGTTTTTTTTGTCCATTTCTGTTACAAATGACATTGATGGCTGCAGCAGTTTTTCATGTCCTTGTTTCTAAGACCTTTCACAACAGTCGCCTTTCTTTTTTCTTCTGCTTGGCAGTGTCAGAAAATGTTGTTGTTTTTTCTGAACCTATTTATTTTTCTGATAGTTTGTTTACAGTCAGTGAACATCCTCTTTTATTTATTTATTTTTTTTCTTTCTTCATGAACTTTTTGTTGTGATAGTTTTGTCTGACGACTGTTCTGTATTTGTTTCTTTATCTGATAGTTTATAGAGTCAAGGAACATCCCTTTTTTTTTTCTTTTTTTTTTTTGTGATAGATTTGTCTGACAACTGTTCTGTATTTGCCATCCACAGACCTTGAAGAGAATGAATGCCAAAGACATCAAGCGGCAAGACACAATCTGGGGTAAGTGGTGACAGAAAGGGTGTGTGTGGGGTGGGGGGGCAGGCGGGGGGCGGTTGGGTGCCTGCAGAAAGGGGTGGTGAATGGGTTTGCCAGGCAACATGGGTAGAGAGCTTGGTGCACATGCTTTGCATTTCTGGGCTCACCGCCCTGAAATGTTGATGAGAAAAACAGTGACACAGGGAAAAGGTGCTGTTGGTTCATTCACTGAGGCAGGGATCTTTTTTCTTTTTCTTTTTTTTTTTTTTTTTTTTTTTTGTTAGTTACAGGTGGGCAAACAAGTTAGCAAGCGAGCGAACATGTAAAACACAGCTGAGTCATAAAGAAAAGCAGTAGCATGGTGGTGGGTGGGGAGGGGTGTGTGTAGAATTAGAGAGACACGTCTTTCTTTATTAATGTATGACTTATGGAGAGGAATAATTGGAGTGGGTGTGTTGCATATGTATGCAAATAATTCAGTTTGGCACTGGTTACATGGAAAGGCAGATTGGAGACTTGATAGCAAACAGTGTGTGTGTGTGTGTGTTTAACATTTATTTTCTATTTATTGTTGTTGTTTTTTCAGAGTTGATACAGACAGAGAAGCAGTATGTCAAGAAGTTGAAGATAATGCAGAAGGTAAGACTTTTCTCTTTGGCTGTGCTGTAGTGCACAGTAATGAATATTCTCCAGTGGCTGTAGTGTACAATACAGATGTGTCTATGCTGACAGGAGCATATAATAACGAAGGTTCTGCAGTGACACTGGCATACAGTATTGAAGCATCTGTGATGGCAATAGTGTACAGTAATAATGGATCTACAGCGGCAATAGTATACAATACTGAAGTATCTGTGGTGGCAGTAGTATACAATACTGAAGTATCTGTGGTGGCAGTAGTATACAGTACTGAAGTATCTATAGTGGCAGTAGTATACAGTACTGAAGCATCTATGGTGGCAGTAGTATACAGTACTGAAGTATCTATGGTGGCAGTAGTATACAGTACTGAAGTATCTATGGTGGCAGTAGTATACAGTACTGAAGTATCTATGGTGGCAGTAGTATACAATACTGAAGTATCTGTGGTGGCAGTAGTATACAGTACTGAAGTATCTATGGTGGCAGTAGTATACAATACTGAAGTATCTACGGTGGCAGTAGTATACAATACTGAAGTATCTACGGTGGCAGTAGTATACAGTACTGAAGTATCTACGGTGGCAGTAGTATACAGTACTGAAGTATCTACGGTGGCAGTAGTATACAGTACTGAAGTATCTATGGTGGCAGTAGTATACAGTACTGAAGTATCTATGGTGGCAGTAGTATACAGTACTGAAGTATCTACGGTGGCAGTAGTATACAAAACTGAAGTATCTACGGTGGCAGTAGTATAAAATACTGAAGTATCTATGGTGTAGTAGTATACAATACTGAAGTATCTATAGTGGCAGTAGTATACAGTACTGAAGTATCTATAGTGGCAGTAGTATACAATACTAAAGTATCTATAGTGGCAGTAGTATACAATACTAAAGTATCTATGGTGGCAGTAGTATACAGTACTGAAGTATCTGTGGTGGCAATAGTATACAATACTGAAGTATCTACAGTGGCAGTAGTATACAGTACTGAAGTATCTGTGGTGGCAGTAGTATACAATACTGAAGTATCTGTGGTGGCAGTAGTATACAGTACTGAAGTATCTACGGTGGCAGTAGTATACAATACTGAAGTATCTATGGTGGCAGTAGTATACAGTACTGAAGTATCTATGGTGGCAGTAGTATACAGTACTGAAGTATCTATGGTGGCAGTAGTATACAGTACTGAAGTATCTATGGTGGCAGTAGTATACAATACTGAAGTATCTATGGTGGCAGTAGTATACAATATTGAAGTATCTATGGTGGCAGTAGTATACAATATTGAAGTATCTATGGTGGCAATAGTATACAATACTGAAGTATCTATGGTGGCAGTAGTATACAATACTGAAGTATCTGTGGTGGCAGTAGTATACAGTACTGAAGTATCTATGGTGCCAGTAGTATACAGTACTGAAGTATCTATGGTGGCAGTAATATACAGTACTGAAGTATCTACTGTGGCAGTAGTATACAGTACTGAAGTATCTACTGTGGCAGTAGTATACAATACTGAAGTATCTATGGTGGCAGTAGTATACAATATTGAAGCTGATACAGAGACAATAGTATGCAAAACAAACTTTTACAGTGGCAGTGGTATGCATCATTGGACCTTCTGTTGTGGCAGTAATATAGAATACTGAAGCGTCAGTGGTGGCAAGAGTGTACAGTGCTGAAACTCTTATGGTGGCAATGTTATACAATTCTGAATCTTCTATGGTGGCAGTGTTAAACAGTATTGAAAGGTCTGTGGTGGCAGTGGTGTACAAGATTGAATGGTCTGTGGCTGCAGTTATATACAATATTGAAAGGTCTATGGTGATAGTGGTATACACTGCTGTTGTTGTTGTTGTTGTTTTTTTATGGCGTAGACTAATGAACCTCCTGTGGTGTCAGTGGTACACGGTACTGAACCTCCTGTGGTGGCAGTGGTACACGGTACTGAACCTCCTGTGGTGGCAGTGGTACACGGTACTGAACCTCCTGTGGTGGCAGTGGTACACGGTACTGAACCTCCTGTGGTGGCAATGGTACACGGTACTGAACCTCCTGTGGTGTCAGTGGTACACGGTACTGAACCTCCTGTGGTGGCAGTGGTACACGGTACTGAACCTCCTGTGGTGGCAATGGTACACGGTACTGAACCTCCTGTGGTGTCAGTGGTACATGGTACTGAACCTCCTGTGGTGGCAGTGGTACACGGTACTGAACCTCCTGTGGTGGCAGTGGTACACGGTACTGAACCTCCTGTGGTGGCAGTGGTACACAATATTGAAAGGTCCGTGGTTGCAAAATACTGAAGCTTCTGCTGTGTTAATAGTGAACCATTCGGAAACTTCTGTGGTGACAGTAGTATACAATATTGGTGCTTCTACTGTGGCAAGAATATACAGTGGTGAAGGTTCTGTTGTAGCAACAGCATACAGTACTGAGTCTTCTCCATTGACAGTAGTATTCAGTAATGAAACGTCCATGTTGTATTGAATAAATTCATGCATGCACACAAATTAGAAGAAAATGAAAGAAATGTAAGCAAACAAAACAGAATGAATAAAGAAAAAGAAGACAGAATAAGAACAAGAACAAAACAAGGAGAAACGGGAGCAATGGGTGCAATACTTTCAGTGAGACACACACATGTCCTCATTTTTACTGCTGACAGCCGTTTCTCTGTGAGTCGTTTATGGTTGGAAGGATTTAAGATGTTTATGGAGTTTTGGTTTGAAAATAGGTAGAGAGCTGTTCATTTGTACGTGTATAGGGAGTGAGTTCCACGGGGATGCGCCTGAAAATGCAAAACTTGTTTTGAACATATCAGTGGGGGTACGTGATGAAATGTACATGTTAGAGCCGTATTGGCATGGGGCTAGGGTAAGCAGATGTGGATATTATGGTGCCAAGTTATTGTGCACTTTGTACACAAGTAACGCTTTGTTGAATACTGTTTTTGCATGGAATGATGTTTGATCTGGCTTGTTTAAGTTCACATTAAAGGATCTGCTTTAAAAAAAATAAAAAAAATAAAGATTCCATGATGTCTCTGAAGTGAAGGTGTGTGGTGTGTAACAGTTGTTTCGTGACCCAATGCTGTCGGAGATGGACATGGCGGAGGATCAGATACAGCGGCTGTTCCCACGGCTGGACGAGCTGTGTGAGGTGCACTCCGTGTTCCTGAGGTCCCTGCTGGCCCTGCAGACCCACAGCCCTGACCGCTCTGTGGAGGAGATCGGCCCCACCCTGCTGGATCAGGTCTGTGGAATAGAGTAGAATAGAATCTCTTTATAACCAGTACTGGGGTCACTAGGAATATTGGGGGGGATAGTACATAAAAAGGTACAAACATGAATCAAGGGGATTTATATATGTTTGGAAGAGGGGGGGGGGGTGCTGACCACAGTTTGGAAGAGATAGACATACCCTGCTGAATCAGGTCGGTGGGGGACTGAGAGAGGGGGATTTTTGGGGAGAGGATGTATATATGTGAGTGTTATGGGTGGGTGGGTGGATGTAGAAGGTTGTGGATGGGTGTGCTGACTGCGGTTTGAAAGAGATCGGACCTACCCTGCTGAAATGGGGGTGGGGGTCAGGAGGATTGTGTATGGGATGTGTGAGAGTGTGTGTGTGTTATGGATGTGTGCAGTAAGTTGTGTGTGTGGGTGTGTGCAGTTTACCGGGGACAAGGCAGAGCGTATGAAGTCAGTGTACGGAACGTTCTGCAGCAAACACACCGAAGCCATCCAGATCTACAAGGACAACGCCAAAACTGACAAAAAGTTCCAGAACTTCTGCAGGGTAGGCTACTGCTTTGGTGGTTTTGTGTTCTGTGTGTGTGTGTGTGTGTGTGAGAGAGAGAGAGAGTGTGTGTGTGTTTGTGTGTGTGAGAGAGGGAGAGTGTGTGTGTGTGTATAGTCAACATGATCTTTATTGAGGATAAAAGAGTAAACTTGTACAGCTTTTTTACATCCTGTCCTCTTTGTGTGTATGTGCGTGTGTGTGTGAGAGAGTGACTGTGGCATGTGTGCAGGTATGCATGTGTGAGATGATGTGCATGATGTGTAATTTAGCAAAACAAGAAGCCTCCCCAAGGAGAAAGAAGCAAGGGAGGTGATTGTGTTTTTGCCATGGTTTTCAGTGTTACAAAACACTTTACTACTGGACACCCGCAGGAGTGTGCTTGTCATGGTATGGTGTGGTGTGTCTGTGTTGTGTGCACAGAAAATGTTCAGCCTGAGTATCTGTTAGAAACAGGACTGGACGATGTGTGTTTGTCATGGTATGGTGTGGTGTGTCTGTGTTGTGTGCACAGAAAATGTTCAGCCTGAGTATCTGTTTGTTTGTCATGGTATGGTGTGGTGTGTCTGTGTTGTGTGCACAGAAAATGTTCAGCCTGAGTATCTGTTAGAAACAGGACTGGACGATGTGTGCTTGTCATGGTATGGTGTGGTGTGTCTGTGTTGTGTGCACAGAAAATGTTCAGCCTGAGTATCTGTTAGAAACAGGACTGGACGATGTGTGCTTGTCATGGTATGGTGTGGTGTGTCTGTGTTGTGTGCACAGAAAATGTTCAGCCTGAGTATCTGTTAGAAACAGGACTGGACGATGTGTGCTTGTCATGGTATGGTGTGGTGTGTCTGTGTTCTGTGCACAGAAAATGTTCAGCCTGAGTATCTGTTAGAAACAGGAATGGACGATGTGTGCTTGTCATGGTATAGTGTGGTGTGTCTGTGTTGTGTGCACAGAAAATGTTCAGCCTGAGTATCTGTTAGAAACAGGACTGGACGATGTGTGCTTGTCATGGTATGGTGTGGTGTGTCTGTGTTGTGTGCACAGAAAATGTTCAGCCTGAGTATCTGTTAGAAACAGGACTGGACGATGTGTGCTTGTCATGGTATGGTGTGGTGTGTCTGTGTTGTGTGCACAGAAAATGTTCAGCCTGAGTATCTGTTAGAAACAGGACTGGACGATGTGTGTTTGTCATGGTATGGTGTGGTGTGTCTGTGTTCTGTGCACAGAAAATGTTCAGCCTGAGTATCTGTTAGAAACAGGAATGGACGATGTGTGCTTGTCATGGTATAGTGTGGTGTGTCTGTGTTGTGTGCACAGAAAATGTTCAGCCTGAGTATCTGTTAGAAACAGGACTGGACGATGTGTGCTTGTCATGGTATGGTGTGGTGTGTCTGTGCTCACAGAAAATGTCCAACCTCAGTATCTGTGAGAAGCGGGAGTTGCCAGACTTCATTCTGGGAGTGACAGTGCGTCTGGCCAAGTATTCCATCCTCATTGAGGCCATCTTCAAGAGCACCAAAGGTTGGTTTCTGTAAGAAGCTTATGCGCGTCTCCGTTTCTCTGTGTGCAGTGTGTGTGTGTGTGTGTGTGTGCGTGTGCGTGCAGACTAGAGATGTTCATGGTCAGTGAACTGCGATTGCGTTCACTTGAAATTTTGTTCAGTTGAACCATGTTGAATCGAACACTGGTAAGACTGGCGTTGCTGTTCAGCATGTGATGGTGAACTTTTATTGTGATGAGTGATGTTGTCATTACTGAGTGTGTTGTGTCAGGTGGCCCCACTTGGTAGTCAGAATTTCATTTTCAGACACAGATAGGGCACATATAGCTGATAATATGCAGGGGTCAGATTTGAGTATAAAAAAAAAATAGTAGTGAAAATTACAGTAGCATGGAGGTTGATTTTGAATGATGAAAGACAGTGTGGTTTTATGTTTGTGTATGTGTGTGTATTTCCGTGTGATGATGATGATGATGATGATTGTGTGTGTGTGTGTGTGTGTGTGTGCAGACAAGAAAGACCGTGAACAGCTGAGCCAGGCCCTGCAGTGCAGCAAGACAGTGGTGCATGGTGTGGACGCCCAGGTGGCTGCCTATGAAAAGCTGATGGAGGTGTACCGGGCCTTCGACTCACGCACCACTGTCTACATGGACAAGAAGTTCAAGGTGCGGTCAGTGCAAGGGTGGTGTGTGTGTGTGTGCATGGGAACTATTCCATTTCATATCACTTTTCTTTCATTGTTCATACATGTATAGGCACCTGTTTTTCAGTCAGAGACCCAACTCGAAGCACTTAAAACAGTCATTTCCACAACAGGCTTCCTACTTTGGTAGAGCTAACTGACAGCCGCCTTTAGGTGCTCATCATTCGTTTCCTGTGTTGTTCAGTCAGGCTTCAATAATATGTACGCTTACACATATATATTAGAAAGGATTTTTCTTCAGAATTTTGCCAGGTACAACCCTTTTGTTGCAGTGGGTTCTTTAACATGCACTGAGTGCATGCTGCACTAGGAAACTTAGTTTATCGTCTCATCCAAATGACTAGCATCCAGACCACCACTCAAAGTCTGTTGGAGAGGGTAAAGCAAGGCAAGGCAAGGCAAGGCAAGAAATTTATTTCATGTACCCCATGGGGCCATTGGGGGAGAAGATACTGGCAAGTATGGGACGCGATCCAGTGCAGTCAGATTGTCTTGCTTCCTAGGCAGATGTGTTAGCTGTGGATTGTGTTGCTGATTGTGCACTCTCGTGTTGTGGAGTCATGTCTGGCTCATAAGTGGAGCCCGTGAGTCACACTCACAAGCACCCTGGAAGCATTGGGATGTCCAGGGGGAGGGTGGGGGAGGGTGGGTCACATTCTTATTTCTCTTTGCAGTCATGTGCATCAGCTGATCATGTTTTGTGCATGTGGGACTGTAATGAAAATGTGTTTGAAATGTGAGCAATCCATACATGTGTTGATTGCTGGATCAAACACTGTAACAGACTTCAAAATGTTTATATACACAACTGTTTACTGTTCAGAATAAAAAGAATGGAATTAATGTTTACAAAACAAAGGAACTTTGTGTAATAAATGGCTCACCTGCTTTGTTAAGCAGCTGTTTCATGTCCAAAATGAAAGGAATAAAACACTCAACTGTTTTATGTTCAGAATGAAAAGAAAAAAACAAACACTCACTTTCTTTAAACAACTGTTTTATGTTCAAAATGGAAAGAACAAACCTTATACTAAATGGCTGATGCGTGACATATGTTTTCCCTTTACAGCGGCAAGACTTGATAGCCCGTGGTCGTCACTTGGTGCATGCAGGCACCATAGGCTGGAAGACGGCTCGCAATCGTGTGTTGGACACGTACGCCTTGGTGCTCACGGATCTTCTGGTCTTTCTGCAGAAGAATGAACAGAAATACACCTTCTTCCTCCAGGACAACAAGGTGTGTGGCTTGCTCGTATTTTGTTGTTTACTTCTTCCCTGTTTCATTTTCTTTTTTGTGAAATGTGGCTTTTGAAAAATGGGTTTTTTGTTTGATTAATGTAATTTTTTTTCAGAAAAAAATAAATTGTCAGAGAATTGACTGTAAAAACTGCTTTGTCTTTAAAATTACAAGTGGAGAAAGTCCACTAAAAAACGACAACTGTAAGTTGTAAAAGTATGTACATGACACTTCTTACCAAAATTGAGCCTGATTTCATACCCGGTATTGTTTTTATTAGATTTGTCCATTTGTTAGAATATCATATACAGATTCATTGTTGTTTCATTCTTTTTAATTAACTTCCTTGATGTTTTGATATTACTTGATTAATTGAATACAGCCAGGCTTGTATTTGAATGTCGGTGTGTTATTTATCTTTAGGTTCTTCTTCTGCATTCACTCGTATGCACACGAGTGGGCTTTTACGTGTATGACCGTTTTTACCCCGCCATGTAGGCAGCCATACTCCGTTTTCAGGGGTGTGCATGCTGGGTATGTTCTTGTTTCCATAACCCACCGAACGCTGACATGGATTATAGGATCTTTCATGTGCGTATTTGATCTTCTGCTTGCATATACACACGAAGGGGGTTCAGGCACTAGCAGGTCTGCACATATGTTGACCTGGGAGATCATAAAAATCTCCACCCTTTACCCACCAGGCGCCGTCACCGTGATTCGAACCCGGGACCCTCAGATTGACAGTCCAACGCTTTAACCACTCGGCTATTGCGCCCGTCGATCTTTAGGTTCATTTAGGCTGATGGCTGTAGTACAACATGCATTGTGAAATTAGAAACCGTGGTGAAAGTAGTAATTTTGGGAAGTGTATGGCTAGTGGGAAGGTTGTGCACCTTGAGGAAGGCAAAGTTACTGTTCCTGTTTAATCACATCTTGTCAGTCATCATGTGAAAATGAGATAGCTGTATACACTGACACTGAAACTTCTTAATGTCGTTAGTTGTAAAGTCTTTGTGACGTGGGGGTACGCGGTTAGATCCTCATTGTGAAATAAAGGTACATAGAATGCTTACAGAAAATAAAGTAGTATCAAACACTTAAAGAACAGGCCTCAGCCTAGACCTTTTCATGATTGTTTTTGTCATTACCATTCAGCATGCAACACAGCAAGAAATCAAACAAGAGTTAATGATGTGTCAGAACTGAGAGTCTTGACATTTTCATCGTGAAATTGAAAGTTTTCTCTTTTTACTGGCATCAGCAATATCCTCTGCCAAAGATTTGATTCATAACTAACTTAATTTCTTCATTTTATATTGTCGGCATATCAAGCATGTTTTTGTGTCCTGACAACAGGCACCTGAAACAGATAGCTGTGTACAGTGTGAGTGAGACACAGAGCTGTGTACAGTGTGAGTGAGACACAGAGCTGTGTACAGTGTGAGTGAGACACAAGAGCTGTGTACAGTGTGAGTGAGACACAGAGCTGTGTACAGTGTGAGTGAGACACAGAGCTGTGTACAGTGTGAATGAGACACAGAGCTGTGTACAGTGTGAATGAGACACAGAGCTGTGTACAGTGTGAGTGAGACACAGAGCTGTGTACAGTGTGTGAGTGAGACAGAGCTGTGTACAATGTGAGTGAGACACAGAGCTGTGTACAGTGTGTGAGTGAGACACAGAGCTGTGTACAGTGAGACACAGAGCTGTGTACAGTGTGAGTGAGACACAGAGCTGTGTACAGTGTGTGTGAGACACAGGGCTGTGTACAGTGAGACACAGAGCTGTGTACAGTGTGAGTGAGACACAGAGCTGTGTACAGTGTGAGTGAGACACAGAGTGTGTACAGTGTGAGTGAGACACAGAGCTGTGTACAATGTGAGTGAGACACAGAGCTGTGTACAGTGAGACACAGAGCTGTGTACAGTGTGAGTGAGACACAGAGCTGTGTACAGTGAGATACAGAGCTGTGTACAGTGTGAGTGAGACACAGAGCTGTGTACAATGTGAGTGAGACACAGAGCTGTGTACAGTGTGTGAGTGAGACACAGAGCTGTGTACAGTGTGAGTGAGACACAGAGCTGTGTACAGTGTGTGAATGAGACACAGAGCTGTGTACAGTGAGACACAGAGCTGTGTACAGTGTGAGTGAGACACAGAGCTGTGTACAGTGTGTGAATGAGACACAGAGCTGTGTACAGTGAGACACAGAGCTGTGTACAGTGTGAGTGAGACACAGAGCTGTGTACAGTGAGACACAGAGCTGTGTACAGTGTGAGTGAGACAGAGCTGTGTACAGTGTGAGTGAGACAGAGCTGTGTACAGTGTGAGTGAGACACAGAGTGTGTACAGTGTGTGAATGAGACACAGAGCTGTGTACAGTGTGAGACACAGAGCTGTGTACAGTGTGTGAGTGAGACACAGAGCTGTGTACAGTGTTTGAATGAGACACAGAGCTGTGTACAGTGTGAGTGAGACACAGAGCTGTGTACAATGTGAGTGAGACACAGAGCTGTGTACAGTGTGAGTGAGACACAAGAGCTGTGTACAGTGTGTGAATGAGACACAGAGCTGTGTACAGTGTGTGAATGAGACACAGAGCTGTGTACAATGTGAGTGAGACACAGAGCTGTGTACAGTGAGACACAGAGCTGTGTACAGTGTGTGAATGAGACACAGAGCTGTGTACAATGTGAGTGAGACACAGAGCTGTGTACAGTGTGATTGAGACACAGAGCTGTGTACAGTGTGAGTGAGACACAGAGCTGTGTACAGTGTGAGTGAGACACAGAGCTGTGTACAGTGTGAGTGAGACACAGAGCTGTGTACAGTGTGAGTGAGACACAGAGCTGTGTACAGTGAGACACAGAGCTGTGTACAGTGTGAGTGACACACAAGAGCTGTGTACAGTGTGAGTGAGACACACAGCTGTGTACAGTGTGAGTGAGACAGAGGTGTGTACAGTGTGAGTGAGACACAGAGCTGTGTACAGTGTGAATGAGACACAGAGTGTGTACAGTGTAAGTGAGAGACAGAGCTGTGTACAGTGTGAGTGAGACACAGAGTGTGTACAGTGTAAGTGAGAGACAGAGCTGTGTACAGTGTGTGAGTGAGACACAGAGCTGTGTACAGTGAGACACAGAGCTGTGTACAGTGTGTGAATGAGACACAGAGCTGTGTACAGTGTGAATGAGACACAGAGCTGTGTACAGTGTGTGAGTGAGACACAGAGCTGTGTACAGTGTAAGTGAGACAGAGCTGTGTACAGTGTGTGAGTGAGACACAGAGCTGTGTACAATGTGAATGAGACACAGAGCTGTGTACAGTGTGAATGAGACACAGAGCTGTGTACAGTGTGTGAGTGAGACACAGAGCTGTGTACAGTGTGTGAATGAGACACAGAGCTGTGTACAGTGAGACACAGAGCTGTGTACAGTGTGTGAGTGAGACACAAGAGCTGTGTACAGTGTGAGTGAGACACAGAGCTGACAGGAGGAGGGTGTTGTTTTCAGCACTGCGTGGTTCCCCTGTACAAAATGCTGGTGCGGGAGAAGCGGGACGAGCGGGACAGTCACGGCATCTACGTCATCAGTCAGATCCGCCAGAGCCCCGAGATGTACGAACTGGTGTGCCGCACGCGTGACGAGCGTGACCACTGGATGAGGATTCTGCAGGAAGCCATCAAGAACTGCCCAGAGGAAGGTAGGAGATGTTTCTGGACACGCTGTCCATGACTGTCTTCATAGGTCTGACCAGTATGTTGGGTTAAAAAAAAAAATATACATATATATATATATGAAATTTTGGGAGCAGATATAAAGCATAAATGGATCAGTACACCTTGAAACTGAAACATGTCAGTCTTCATTTTTGATTTTGTATGTTCAGCGGTGACTCTTCTGGGTCATCTATGTGGTCCTCAGTGTACGAAGTCTGTGTGTTTTGTATGCAGATAGGGGTTATGATGATGGGGGCAACATCATACGCATGTTTGTTGACATGAGTATTGTCTGTGGCAAAGTATGTTAAACAGGAAGTTCTGTGGTTGGACAGTGGTGGAGTTGGAACGTTTAAACGTTGATTTAATTACACAACTTAACTGTGACCCAACTAGTGCAGACTCCGGCAGGGGTCTGACATTCCTGTCCTGTGCAAACTACTATCCGCCTATGTGGAGAAAACGAAAGTACTACGGCCGATAACCTCCCGGAAGTAGGTAACGTCCCCTTTGTCCCCCTGGCTAGCGCCCTCTTTTTCTGGCAGCCACCTCGACACCTGTTCCTGTGCACTTCATATGGCTAAGTTTTTTTCGCATTTTCTATCTGCCTATCGATTCTCTGGCGTTTCTGTTTTGTGTCCAATTAGGCCTTCAAGCAGGTCGCACAATTATGTTGCTCGATTGGGAGATCGGGCTAAAATTAAGGCACGATCGCAATCGAAACGTTGATTTTTAAGGGTACATGATGATGCATTGATGTTGACGTTATTGCAGATGAAGTTCAGCCGCAGCAACCTGAAGTGGTGATGGAGGAAGAGAGGAGGAAACAGGAAGAGAAGTCCAGGAAAATGAAAGATATCATCAGTAAGTGATGACTGTGTCACTGTGAAAGATATCATCAGGAAGTGATGACTGTGTCTCTGTGAAAGATATCATCAGGAAGTGATGACTGTGTCTCTGTGAAAGATATCATCAGTAAGTGATGACTGTCTCCGTGAAAGATATCATCAGTAAGTGATGACTGTCTCTGGGAAAGATATCATCAGGAAGTGATGACTGTGTCTCTGTGAAAGATATCAGTAAGTGATGACTGTGTCTCTGTGAAAGTTATCATCAGTAAGTCATGACTGTGTCTCTGTGAAAGATATCATCAGTAAGTGATGACTGTCTCTGTGAAAGATATCATCAGGAAGTGATGACTGTGTCTCTGTGAAAGATATCAGTAAGTGATGACTGTGTCTCTGTGAAAGATATCATCAGTAAGTCATGACTGTGTCTCTGTGAAAGATATCATCAGTAAGTGATGACTGTGTCTCTGTGAAAGATATCAGTAAGTGATGACTGTGTCTCTGTGAAAGATATCATCAGTAAGTGATGACTGTCTCTGTGAAAGATATCATCAGTAAGTCATGACTGTGTCTCTGTGAAAGATATCAGTAAGTCATGACTGTGTCTCTGTGAAAGATATCATCAGTAAGTGATGACTGTGTCTCTGTGAAAGATATCATCAGTAAGTGATGACTGTGTCTCTGTGAAAGATATCATCAGTAAGTCATGACTGTGTCTCTGTGAAAGATATCATCAGTAAGTGATGACTGTGTCTCTGTGAAAGATATCATCAGTAAGTGATGACTGTGTCTCTGCATGAATGGTGTCAGTGGCAGGGCAGCAAGTAACTACACAGTAACATACATTTTCTGTGAAGTTGGTTTTAGTGTGCTCTTGAATTTAGAGGGTTGCAGATGGTTATTTCTTTCTTGTTCATAGCTTCAGTGGTCATTCTGGTCTACAGATTTAAATTGGATTGATTAACTACACTTAATGTGTGTGCTGGTCTATCCATATCACACACAGAGCAGTTGACACAGAAACAGTGTTTCCATATCAGACAGAAACATGACTCTTCTTCTTCTTCTTTCCGTTACACGACCAACATCAGCTTGCCGATGACTCTGTCGTGGTTCATGCATGCTGGGTATTTTCATGTCTCCATAACCCACCGAACAAGTGGGACTTGTGAGCCCCAGTGGGACAGTGGAAGGAAAATGAATCCAAGATGTTTGGCAAGTGTTGTAAGTGTTGTCAGGTGTGTAGATAGTCAAGATATCAATATTAGTGCAAGTGTTGGGGTTTGTCTGCGCTCAGCCATGGCTTTGCAAACACAACTTGAGCTTCATACAAACTTGCAAAACTTTCGCCATAAATATGACAATCCGATGAATAATTTTAGCTTATGGAACTCAGGAGATAAAGAGCTCTCAGGGGAGCTAATTTAATGGTTAGCAGACTGTATTTTCTGTATTGCGGGACTCGAAACATAGAACGTTGTAACATGACGTACGGCGCACGTCAATACAGCATTGGTGAGCGACATTTCATGACGTACGCCGTACGTCAACAGCACAGTCAAGAGGTTAACTACAACCCAAAAAATTTTCCATTTTAAAAATCATCAAGAGATTGAAAATTGGTAAAATTGAATATGAATTTATTTATTGAATATTCATACACATACAAAAAAAGTAATATAAAGTAAAGACTCTAGCTTACCAACCTAATAAAAACTAATTATAATTTGAAAAAAACTGCCTATTTAATTTTTTTTTTAATAAGTCTGGGAATGTCATACTGGAGGACCAGTATTGTCCATTTTTTAAAAGAGTTTATTCAGAATGGAGTGTAGACGTAGATGTGCATGATAATGGCGCTGACCGTGGTGTGTGTGTGTGGGTGGGTGGGTTGTGATGGCACTGATAGTGGTGTGTTTGTGTGTGGGTTGTGATAGTATTGACTGTGGTGTATGTGGGTGTTTTGTGATGTGATGGCACTGACGATGATGTGTGTATGTGAGGGGAGGGTGCGGGGGCAGGGGGGTGTTACGGCACTGATCATTGTATTCGTGTGGTTGCAGACAGCCTGCACCAGAAGGACGATGTGATCAAAGGCCTCTGTGAGGAGAAGAACCGTCTGATGATGGAACTGCTGGAGGTGTCCACAGCCAAGGAGGAGGGAGGCTCTGTAAGTGGACTGCTGTTGCTCCTGTTTGGTGCATGTCGTGAGAGATCTTCAGGTCAACGTCTGTTCACTAGAAGTGTTATCAGATGGAAGGAAGGGTGGTAGTGGATGAAAGAGAGGAGGGAGTGCTTGTGATTATTAGTGTAAGAAAGTGTTAATGTATGTGTTAAAGGAAATGAAATATGTTGGTGCATGTTGTTGTTCTCTCTCTCTCTGTTCGTCTCTGTGTGTTCAAATGCTGTCCCTGAAATACTCGAGGCATTTGAAAACAAATAGTGACGGGCACAATAGCCGAGTGGTTAAAGCATTGGACTGTCAGTCTGAGGGTCCCGGGTTCGAATCACCGTGACGGTGCCTGGTGGGTAAAGGGTGGAGATTTTACGATCTCCCAGCATATGTGCAGACCTGCTAGTGCCTGAACCCCCTTCGTGTGTATATGTAAGCAGAAGATCAAATACGCACGTTAAAGATCCTGTAATCCATGTCAGCGTTCGGTGGGTTATGGAAACAAGAACATGCCCAGCATGCACACCCCCGAAAACGGAGTATGGCTGCCTACATGGCGGGGTAAAAACAGTCATACACGTAAAAGCCCACTCGTGTGCATACGAGTGAACGCAGAAGAAGAAGAAGAAAAAAACAAATAGCATGTAAGTCAGCAGGCAGATAGGAGTAATGTGTAAGCTGACATGGTTGCATGGCGTGTGGGTGTGTATGTTAACAGAAAAAGGTGGGTGATTTAAAGAAGACAACAACAGTGGGGAACACATGGTTCAAAGATTATTCATAATCCGTCATTGTGTCTATAGCAGTTGACGTACACTCGGAACAGTTGACTCGGAGAGCACCTGACAGGGACTTAATGAGCAGCTGACCCAGAGCAGTTGGCAGACTCAGTGAGCATTTGACACAGACTGGATGAGCAGTTTACACAGACTAAGTGAGCAGTTCACAGCAGTTTACACAGACTAAGTGAGCAGTTCACAGCAGTTTACACAGACTAAGTGAGCAGTTTACACAGACTCAGTGAGCAGTTGACAGACTCAGCAGTTGACACAGAGTGGATGAGCAGTTGACAAAGTGAGCAGTTTACACAGACTCAGTGAGCAGTTGACAAAGTGAGCATTTTACACAGACTCAGTGAGCAGTTGACAGACTCAGGGAGCAGTTTACACAGACTCAGGGAGCAGTTGACACAGACTCTATGAGTGAAGTACATGTGTGCAGCGTTCAAGTTCCCAGTACGATGCAGGCAGCACGGTTGGCAGCACAACGTCTGTGGAGGTGGTACAAGCAGCCATTGAAGAAGGTGTGTTGTGTTGTCTGTCGGTGCTATGTGTCATCTGTCAGTGTCACCTTTTCTTTGTCACACTCCTGTCTCTGTCACTGCCATGTGTTGTCTGTCAGTGTCACCTTTCCTTAGTCATGTTCCTGTCTCTGTCACTGCCATGTGTTGTCTGTCAGTGTCACCTTTCCTTTGTTACACTCCTGTCTCTGTCACTGCCATGTGTCATCTGTCAGTGTCACCTTTTCTTTGTCACACTCCTGTCTCTGTCGGTGCCATGTGTCATCTGTCAGTGTCACCTTTTCTTTGTCACACTCCTGTCTCTGTCACTGCCATGTGTTGTCTGTCAGTGTCACCTTTCCTTAGTCATGTTCCTGTCTCTGTCACTGCCATGTGTTGTCTGTCAGTGTCACCTTTCCTTTGTTACACTCCTGTCTCTGTCACTGCCATGTGTCATCTGTCAGTGTCACCTTTTCTTTGTCACACTCCTGTCTCTGTTGGTGCCATGTGTCATCTGTCAGTGTCACCTTTTCTTTGTCACACTCCTGTCTCTGTCACTGCCATGTGTCATCTGTCAGTGTCACCTTTTCTTTGTCACACTCCTGTCTCTGTCACTGCCATGTGTCATCTGTCAGTGTCACCTTTCCTTTGTCACGTTCCTGTCCTTGTCACTGCCATGTGTCATCTGTCAGTGTCATCTTTTCTTTGTCATGTTCCTGTCTCTGTCACTGCCATGTGTCATCTGTCAGTGTCACCTTTCCTTTGTCACGTTCCTGTCTCTGTCACTGCCATGTGTCGTCTGTCAGTGTCACCTTTTCTTTGTCACACTCCCGTCTCTGTCACTGCCATGTGTCGTCTGTCAGTGTCACCTTTTCTTTGTCACACTCCTCCCATAGTCTGTATCTGGTAGTGGTTTTGTTGAGACAAGAAACGTTGTTGGGAGTGGACACGTTTCATGTTAAGTGTGGTTATGATTGAAGGGTAGAGTACTAGGAAAGGATTGAATATTTTCAGCAGTGAAGCTGGAGAATGATTGGTTTCGTTTTGGCTCAAAGAGGAAAGAAATGAAACCCAGTTGATATGAATAAGTATGGTAGCATAGTCATTGTTCTGGTAAAGTGTAAATTAGGTGGAAAAGTCATGAAATAGGTAACCGTGACAGTGCTAAGGGAAAAAAATGATGGTCCAGTGATATTGATATTTACTGTTGGATGAAACCAGTTTGGCTGCACTCACACAAAGAGTGATGACACAGTGTCAGTGAAAGAGTACATTGAAATAATCAGACTAGTTCAACTTTAGCTATTGAAAAATGATATGTTGATATATTTTCAGGGTTCTCACTGACTCTTGAAAAGTCTGGAAAAGTCTTTGAAAGAGGAGAGAACCATTTCTAGGGCTGGAAAAGTGTTGGAAAAAATATGTTTAGCAGGAAAGATCTTAGAATTTTAACAAAACCCTTGACCAGTACCAATCAACAAGAGTGTAATACATTAAAAAAAATAAAATAAAATAAAATAGCAATGACCACCATACAGAAATGATGGAGACTGAACGTTGATACAGAAAAAAAAAGTGATGAAATTTGAATATTAATTCTGAGAAAACCACCAATGTTTTTTTGTTAATGGCGTAGCAGACAAACTTTTTTTTTTCTTTTTTTTTTTTAATTCAGTTTGGTTTTATTGTTTGCTATGGACATTTTTCATTTTGGTGTTGAAAAAGTGTTTGTTAAGTGACGTGTGGGAACCCTGTATTTTGCAGTCAAATCAACAGCCTTGTTTGGCCTTGTAGTTGTATACACAAAGAAATGCACTGCAATGGGAATTCATTTGTAGCTTGATCTTTTGTTAATGACTATGACTATCAAACTATGAGGCAAGATTGCACTGGCTCTTGCTGCTGCAGCCTTTGGGGGGCTTGTTGGCCTTTGGGAACCATCCCACTGCTGAATGTCCTAAAACCCTCTTGGGTGAGAGAGTTGGGATGTATCTTGGGCAAGACACACTCCACTATAGTCAAATTCTAGTCCAGATAGTCAGGACAGCATATGCCTCCTCTGTTGTTCTGGTGGTGATTGTCAGACATGACTGACTGTCATATATGGTAGGGGTCTCCTTTCTTTTCCTTCTGGTCTTCTTGCTTCTTATGTCACGTATACATAAATAAACTTCAAACTTGCCTTTGTTTTAAAGCCAGTCACTGTCTAAAATGTTATGCTTTGTTTCTGTCAGTTTCTTTTTTTCCTGTAGTCTGATTGTATTAAGTCAGTTGGGCTCATTATCCGAGTGGTTAAAGCGTTGGACTTTCAGTCTGAGGGTCCCAGGTTTGAATATCGGTAACAGCGCCTGGTTGGTAAAGGGTGGAGATTTTTTCCAATCTCCCAGGTCAACTTATGTGCAGGCCTGCTTGTGCCTGAACCCCCTTAGTGTGTATACGCACGCAGAAGATCAAATCGGCACATTAAAGATCCTGTAATCCACGTCAGCGTCCGGTGGGTTATGGAGACAAGAACATACCCAGCATGCACACCCCCGAAAGCGGAGTATGGCTGCCTACATGGTGGTGTAAAAACGGTCATACACATAAAAGCCCACATATGAGTGAACATGGGAGTTGCAGCCCACAAAGGAAGAAGAAGAAGTATTAAGTCAGCACAGAGAAAGACACCACAGGTCAGTGTGTGTGTGTGTGTTGCAGCCTCCCGCCTGACCACCATCATCCAGGGCAGTGGCACCCACTTGAGTCGCAGCGTCAGCAGCGCCGGTGAGCACGTCAGTGCCTCCTATGTCAGCATGCTGATGCCCAAACGGGCAGAGACTTTTGCCGGCTTTGACACCCCCTCTGACGCCCCCAAAGGTCGGTACAAGTTGATGTGCATGGTTTGTGGTTAAGGGATGTGTGTATGTGGTTAATGCTTTAGGAATGTGTGTGTGTTTGAATGGTTTATGTGTGGTTCGTGTATGTTAAGTGTGTGTGAATAAGTGTGTATGAAGAATGTGTTTCAGTGTGTGTGTATGGTTTATGCATGAGGAATGTGTGTGTGTGCATGGTTTATGTGTGGTTCATGTATGTTGAATGTGTGTGTGTGTGTGTGTGTGTGTGTGTGTGTGTGTGTGTGTGTGATTCTTGTATGAGGAATGTGTGTCAATGTGTGTAGATGGTTTATGTAAGACAAACGTGTGTGTGTCTCCAGGGGGAGCGTTGATGAAGAAGCGCTTCAACCAGCAGTACGGGGATGAGGAAGGCCGTTGTCCCAGTGAACTGTCTCTACATGGCACTGACACCATTCCTGAGGTGAGGTGCCAACTTCTACTTCAAAGACACAACTTTGCTCAGTTTAAAAAACAACAACAAAACTACTTGTGTCCATACTCTTGATGTGTAAATGAACAACTTCTGCCCTAAAGACACAGCATTGCTCATTGAAAAATACAACAAACAACAAAAGACTATTTGTGTCCATACTCTTGATGTTGATGTGTAAATGAATAACTTCTGCCCTACAGACACAACTTTGCTCAGTTAAAAAACAAACAAACAAAAGACTACTCGTGTCCATACTCTTGATATTGATGTGTAAATGAACAACTTCTGCCTTAAAGACAGACACTTTGCTCAGTTAAACAAACAAGCAAAAGACTACTCGTGTCCATGCTCTTGAGGTTGATGTGTAAACAAACAAATCTTGGGACTTGTGGACCAAAGACCAGAACACATTTATCTTGTGAAGGTGTCAGGTTGTGTGGTGTGTGTGACAGCAGGCAGGAAACTGTACAGCTGAGAGAAGGCATTGGAATTGAGCTGAAGATGTTTTTTTGATTAGACTAAAGTTTTAAGAGGCTTTATTCTTGTAACTTGGGGATGGAATTAATTCATACATATTTGGATACACAGCTGTGGAATGTTGATATATGAACAATATCAGCTGGACAAACTGAACAGTGGTGCATGCATATTTCTGCAAAAGATAATAATAATGGTAATGATGATATATGGTACTTAAACTCCCCACATATTGGGCTCCTAAGCACCTCATGTGAAACAATGTGATGCACTGCTTTATTTTTTTTTCTAGCCATCAGATTTAGAAATGCAAAGCAGGTCATGAGAATTTCAGGCCTTTGTTTGTATGTTATGTTTTTGTACATTTTTTTTGTTCATTCTCTTGTCAGACAAGCTTCCTCTAGCTACACACACATTTTTCTGTTTTGTTCTATGTGGCCGAAAGAGAGAGAGATTGCTTCTGTGCATCAGCTCTACTATTTTAAAACCTATCCTGCACAGGTTTTTTTTTTTTACTGTGGTCTGTTTATCTGTCTGTTCTGTGCATGCTTGTACCTAATCGAAGGACGTGTTGTGTTTGGAACTCCGGATTCCGTGATCTCAACGGACAGTCACTACAGCAGTCAGCTAGGGGGGACTGTCGTCTGTTCTGTGAACACTTGAACCTAATGGAAGGACGTTATTGTGTGTTTCAAACCCCAGGACTCTGTGATCTCAACGGACAGTCACTACAGCTGTCAGCCAGGCCTGTCCCCCCAGTCCCTCCCCTCCACGTCCTCAGCGGCCCAGGGATCCTCCCCCCAGGCGTGGGAGGCGCAGTCCCCAGGGGGTGGGGAGGGTCCAGGCCTGGACAGCAGTGACCACGGCTCCATGGGGGAGCTGTCCTCATCCTCCGTGTCCTCCCTGGTGCAGCCTCTGGCACAGCCCTCCTCCGCTGAGCAGATGATGTCCGTGGTGCAGCTGGTCAAGTACCTGCACAACCTCATGGTGAGTGGATGTGTGTGCTCTGTGTTGTGCTGGCTTTGGGAATTGTGGCGGATGAATGTTGGTGTGGTGATGTGTGAGGAGGACGAACAGCACGAGAGCTGATAGGGAGGTAGGGTGTGCAGTCTGCTTGCATGTAACTGGCATCTCCCAGTTTGCACTGCTTTTGTTCAGACAACTTTTCAGCAGGATTATTAATGTATCAGTTCGAATATGTAATGGTAGATCTATGACAAGAGACATGCTCAGAGTAAATGTGGAAGACTAAAGCAAATATGGGTGTAATTATAAAACCAAATATATCTTGTAAACTTGCAAGAATAGTCACCAAAAATGTTCAAAATCCTTTCATAAGAACAGTGATTTCTATAATGAAATTGTAGCCTTTTAGTGACCTGGAAAAAAGGAAATGGAGATGTGCATGCGTATGCGCTTCTCACTAAAAATAACCAGGGAACCCTGACGAAAATCTGACGAAAGCGGGCCTGCACACCTTCCTTAATACCATTGACATCATGCAGAATAGCACTGTCTGAATTGGGTTTGAAAATAAAAGTACTTTCTCTGCTGGGAACAAAATGAAAATGAATGGTGGGGAAGAGGGGGCAGAAAAAAGTTTTGGTCATTTCACAGGTAGCAGATCATCCCACAGGCACGTCCAGACATGGTTATTTCTGTTGTCATTGTCTGCCTTCCACCTTGCTCTGTCCACAGACTAGCTACCTTAGCTGTTTAGTGATGGCAGGTAACAGTTACAACATTCTGCTGTTTGAAGAGGTGTTGGGGAAGAGAAATGGATGTGTTGAAGAGAAGAGAAACATTTTAAAACTGCTTGAACGTTGAATGTCCTTTTGCACATACCAGGACATAGCAGAGAGAGTATGCTGTTTACTTTTTATTTATTTTATTTATTTTTGTCTTTGATGGACAGTCTTAGAGAACGTTAACCATAACAGCAAGCTGGAAGATTGTGGTGTTCTCTGATTGATGAAGATATTTTGCAGTCCTTTTATTTGGATGGAAGTTTCTTGCCTTCCTCTCTCTGCCTTTGTCATTGATTGGTTTTGTTTCTGCATTTTGTTTTATTTCATTATCTCTCTGCTTACTTTTATTTTGTTATTTATTTAATCATTTTCTATTTATATATTAATCAATTTAATAATGTGTACATTTATTTGTTAATGCACTTTTCTTTTCTCCTCAAGGTCTGACTAAGCGTGTTGGGTTACACTGCTGCTGAGGCACATGCTTGGCAGAAGTGGTGTAGCATATATGGATTTGTCGGAACGCAGTGATGCCTCCTTGAGTGACTGAACACAACTGAACTGTGTCACTGAAAGTGGAGCCTTGACGTGGCTGGCTGCCTTGTTTCAGAACCTGACGGCCAAACAGACGACGACGGTGGAGTGCCTGCGAGCGGAGCTGGCGGAGGCGAAGGAGGAGATCAGCAAGCTGTCCCAGGACATGCACGGCCAGCGGCGCACTGTCTACAGACACAACCAGCTGGAGGAGCTCCGCAACCTGCAGGTCAGCACTAAACCCCTCACCCCGCACCCCCCAGCACTGCCCCAGTGAAGTGCAGTAAGATGTGTGGGTGTGTGTGTTTTCTGTGAAAGAATGCAAATTATTGCATCAGGGTGAACACTGGATCAGCTGAAACACAGCACTGATCAGTAAAGTTTGGGCCCTCGGGAGATCTTAGAAATTGTCAGCCTTCCTCAGGACATCTTAGAAATTGTCAGCCTTCCTTGGGACATCTTAGAAATTGTTAGCTAACTCTGAGTCTATAACATGAGATCGTTTCTTCAATAATTGGTAGCATAGAAGTTGCCAGATTCCAGCAGCATGTTTTTTTATCCATTCTCAGCATGCATGTGCTGATGCAGTATGATTGAACGGTGTGCAGGAGAACATCAGCCGTGAGCGTCAGGAGTGGGAGCAGGAGAAGGAGAGGGAGCGTGCACTGATTCAGCAGGAGAAGGCCAGGATGGAGGCACAGAGGAAGATGCTGGAGAAACAGGAGGTAGGGTATTTTCCCTTCCGTCCTTCACCCCACTGTACCGTGTGACTGCCCTCCAGGGAAGGTACCTCAGGGTTAACTCTCTTCCGTCCTTCACCCCACTGTACCGTGTGACTGCCCTCCAGGGAAGGTACCTCAGGGTTAACTCTCTTCCGTCCTTCACCCCACTGTACCGTGTGACTGCCCTCCAGGGAAGGTACCTCAGGGTTAACTCTCTTCCGTCCTTCACCCCACTGTACCGTGTGACTGCCCTCCAGGGAAGGTACCTCAGGGTTAACTCTCTTCCGTCCTTCACCCCACTGTACCGTGTGACTGCCCTCCAGGGAAGGTACCTCAGGGTTAACTCTCTTCCGTCCTTCACCCCACTGTACCGTGTGACTGCCCTCCAGGGAAGGTACCTCAGGGTTAACTCTCTTCCGTCCTTCACCCCACTGTACCGTGTGACTGCCCTCCAGGGAAGGTACCTCAGGGTTAACTCTCTTCCGTCCTTCACCCCATTGCACTGTGCTGCTTTCTGGGTGTGACTGACCCCCTGGGAAGGAAGGACTTGAGAGATGCTGTGCTAATATTGGGCAGGGGTTGGTTTTTTTTTGTGGTTTTTTGCCCTTCTTGATACTCGGTACCTAGGCTAGATTGCATGAGCAATCTTTGCTTAAGTTTGCTTAGAGATGAGAATGTTCCTAACTCTGTGGAATTAGCATATCGTTAGGATCATTCTTAGCACAAGGCAAACTTAGTGTTGCTAAGAATGCTGATGCAACCCAATCATGGGCCGTTTTAAACTCCTGGTTCAGCATTGGTTTGAACTTTTTCATGTGCATGTGTTCACAGTCTTTTATTTCGCAAACATGGAATGGAACATTTCATGTCATGTCTTCACATTTTTGGGGTTCCTCCCAATGAACAATTTGAAAGGCGTAGATGGATAGGTATGAGTCTGCTGCTTTTCAGATGATGCTGACTGACAGATGTGTGTAAAAGCCTCTTGCATCAGCAAGGTCACTTAGTATAATCAGTTGGCAGGATGAGTTTACTTGATAATGACCATATTGACTTAGAAACAGGCATAGCTCCTTGATACTGCATGTGTGTATGTGTGTGACATGATAGCCACACAAAGTGTGTGATCTTCTTTGTAATGCTTGTGTTTCTAAAGCTTTTTGATAATGCATGTTTGTGTGTGTGACATAATAGCCACATGAACTGTCAGATCTTCTTGATTAAGAACACGAGCATTTCGATGCATGTCACAACAGAATGAGCTGCTCTTTATTAATGCTTGTGTTTACGTGTGCTACATGATAGCCACATGAACTATCACATCTTCTTCAGAACACTTGTGTTTTGATGCGTGTCCCAACAGAACGAGTTGCGCAGCCGCAAGGAGGACCTGCGTCGAGAGAAGGAGACGCTGCAGCGGCAGATCGATATGTTGAGCGAGCAGGGCCTGCTGGGGACGAGCACCCTGACGGACCCCGGCCACCTGGTGTACACTGTGGACCTGGACACCACAGACACCCACCAACACCTGCACACCACCCACCACTCCCCCCAAGGACACCGCCGATCAGCCTCCGCTGACTTCTTCAACGCCCCCCCTCCTCAGGGCGAGGGTGGGGACATGCTGTCGGAGAGCCAGGGGTTGCCACGCCGACCCCGCCACTCAGTGAGCAGTCTGCACAACTACAACAACTCCGCCGCTGCTGCTCAGAAGCCCAACGTCCCCATGCACCTCATGAGCACGCGCAACGAGCAGCGAGTAGGGGGCGCCAACGTACAGAGGCTTCCCATGAAGCTGTCCAGTGGCGGGGGTCAGAAGGCGCAGGCCCCAGCACCCCCAGCACCCCACTCACGCACCTCCTCCATGAGCGGCCTGGGGGCCCGGCAAGGTGGGTCGAACCCTGCCCACCTCACGCCCACCCCCCAGCAGGCGCAAGGCATGATCGTGCGCAACCAGAACACGCGCAGCGCTCCGTCCAACCTGGCCATGGTCATGAAGCTTGCCCAGCCCGGTAAGGGGCGTGGGGGAGGAGCTGGGGGAGGGGCTGGTCATCCACCTCCACAAGCACCTACCACCGCCTCTGCTCCCTCCTCCAAACCTGCGGAGGAGGGGGATGCTGACCATGTCATCTACTTCTAGTCACAGGTGAGCCTTCACTCTGCTCTGCACTGGGGTTGGGGGAAGGGATCTGTCAGCCTGTGGTCTTCAAGAATGTATCTATAGGGAAAGAATGACCAGTGATCTTGACCATGTGAACTTATCATATTGTTTGTTTGTAATCTGTTTTGTCTAGAAATGCCCAACATGTGTAAAATATTTGTTTACAGGTTTGTCATTTCCGTTAGAAATTTCAAGTCTAAAGGGTTTTTTGTTTATTTTGTTGCTTTTTGTTTTTGTTTTTTGACTGTTGGTGATGCTTTTTTCTTCACTTCTGCTGTTTCTTTCCATGTCAGACTTTTGTATCAGTGAAGGGGGATCTTAATTCTGCAGACCCTTCTGCTGAAAGTTGTGTGAGAGAGATTATTTGTTGGTGATGGGAAAGTTTAATTTTATCTCGATGAAGTGACAAGTCTCTTCTTTGGAGTAAGGTGCTGAAAAATCCAATAAACTTGGTGCGTTGATAAGTCTTACCTTCAGGGTGAAATGTTGGAGAATTTACCAATCCTGATATATTGACGAGTCTTGCCTTTAGAGCTGGGTGTTGTGGCATTTACAAATCCTGAGGTCAGATGTTGTAGCATTTACAAATCCTAAGGTTAGATGTTTACATAGCATTTACATAACGTTAGGTTTTGTAGCATTTATGAATCCTGAGGTCAGGTGCTGTAGCATTTACGAACCCTGAGGTCAGGTGCTGTAGCATTTACGAACCCTGAGGTCAGGTGCTGTAGCATTTATGAATCCTGAGGTCAGGTGCTGTAGCATTTATGAACCCTGAGGTCAGGTGCTGTAGCATTTACGAACCCTGAGGTCAGGTGCTGTAGCATTTACGAACCCTGAGGTCAGGTGCTGTAGCATTTATGAACCCTGAGGTCAGGTGCTGTAGCATTTACGAACCCTGAGGTCAGGTGCTGTAGCATTTATGAATCCTGAGGTCAGGTGCTGTAGCATTTACGAACCCTGAGGTCAGGTGCTGTAGCATTTATGAATCCTGAGGTCAGGTGCTGTAGCATTTATGAACCCTGAGGTCAGGTGCTGTAGCATTTACGAATCCTGAGGTCAGGTGCTGTAGCATTTACGAACCCTGAGGTCAGGTGCTGTAGCATTTATGAACCCTGAGGTCAGGTGCTGTAGCATTTATGAATCCTGAGGTCAGGTGCTGTAGCATTTATGAACCCTGAGGTCAGGTGCTGTAGCATTTACGAACCCTGAGGTCAGGTGCTGTAGCATTTATGAATCCTGAGGTCAGGTGCTGTAGCATTTACGAATCCTGAGGTCAGGTGTTTATGAACCCTGAGGTCAGGTGCTGTAGCATTTACGAATCCTGCAGTCATTTGTTGTAGCATTTATGAATCTTAAGCTCAGGTGTTGCTGCATATACAAAATATTGATGACTGTGATCTTTGTTCCTCAGATGACACAAAATGGAGGACGTTGTGGGAAGAAAGGTGCTCCTTCCATTTCTGTGGGAACAAGGAGCCGACGACTGTTGTGCAGGGATGTGTTTGAAGCTCTGCAGGGCAGGTCTCAGTGTGCTCCTTGTGTGTGGGAACGTCAGTGGTGTACTGGATGAACACTGGTCATTCCTGTGCACTTCAGAGGGCAGTCCACGCACTGGGGGCGTGTTTCGTACTTTTCTGCCACTGCTGCAGATATAGTTAACTGTGAATCACAGAACAGGACGGGGTGACGCTGTGTGTGTGTGGCTGTGAAACAGTGTTGCTGCTTGTTGTTGGTTACTGTGGATGGTGGTGAGGTAACAATGGATGCAGCTGACTCCAGCAGGGCAGAGTCCTGTGGAACAGATTGTCAGTCCACTCACCTGGTGCAGCTACTCCCTGGTCTGTCAAACTCTCATTTCAGTGCAATGTCCATTTCGGTGGTAGTTCTGAGCAGGAACTATACATATTCCAATAAATATGCCATATATAATTTTGCTACATAGTGTTGTTGTTGTTGGTTTTTTTATTATTGTTTTCATGTAAGGACATTACATGCTGTGTAATCAAGGTAGTTTAACTGTGGAATGTAACTCCCATCATTTTCTACTTTGAAGGGTGGAGGGGAAATTCTGTCTTCACGTACGGAATGGTACATGTTTCATTCATGTGTAACAACTGTCTAAAACTGGTAAAATGCATGTGCTGTGTGTCTACCTTTCTCAAGATGAATAGCTTAGAATCAGAACTGATCTTGTCAGATTACTTGTTCCCCTTCTAACATTTTAAACTTTTAAGGCCTCCTTTTTTCTTTCTTTTTTTTCTGTCTACTGGTTATAAAGCCTGCTGCAAGTGTAGATGTCGGTGGGACAAACACATCTTAATGTGTGCAGAGGGCTCAAAGTCCCCCATGGGGTGTGTATATGCAGTGAAAACTGAAGAAAAGAGGATTTTTTTTTCAGTGTAAACATGAAGGAAGTGATCCTTCCCCCATCGTTGATTGGAGATGTCCATGTTCTTGGTGCTTATTGTTGACCTGTCAAACAACTGAGTTGTGATGTAGCAGCCTGTCGGGACACAGCCTGAAGGCACTTTCTTCGTGTTTTAAAGACTCCAAAAAATTTTGATATTGTTTATTTGCCAGTGTGAGGGCAGGGGTTGAAGTGGCAGGATTTTTCTTCTTTTTTTTCTTCCTTGTTCCTTTTCCTGTCTCTTTGAAAGAGGAAAGTTGATGTTCAGCTGGATATTCTTCTGTATAAAATACTGTTGTACAAACTCGGCTGCCAATGCTGTGCGCTCATACTTACTGAATCATAACTTGTTTAACTTTTGGTGTGTTTTTTGTTTTTTTTTGAGTCACAGCAGTTGTTTTCAATGGAGATGTGTGTCACATTAAGCATGTTCTACAGTTTTATAAAAGCATATCATACACCACTGTGTACAGGAGACGGTCAGAAATAAACAGCAGAACTAATGCAGCACAGGACTAGACTTCATTTTGTGGACGTGGTAGCCTGTAAATCGACTGGTGATTTTTCTCCTGCATCAATTAAAAACATTTGAATGTCTCCAACTGTAACATTATCATTCTCGTCAACATTGATATATGGTGTAATGCATTGTATGTGGTGACTAGAAATGTGTTTTTATTTATTCACCCACCCCCACCCCCAAAAACTTTTTTTTTTTTAAATGATTTATCTCAAAGCCACACTTTTTCTTCCCTTTGCCATTCTTGAGTCCATAGCCATTGTGTTTTCTTTGTTACTGTGGTGGGTTTCATTGTTATCAGTTGCTGAGAGAAAGAGCACAGTGTGATGGCTGACCCGAAAGGCAGAAAGCTGAAACCACGAAGTGTTAATTAAGTGTCGAGTACATGTTTTATGAGTGGGTTGTGTGTTCAGTAAGAATCATCAAAGAACTTTTATTACATTATCACATCTTTGGTATCATTTTAAACAAGTGGCCAATCTGGGTACCCTCAGTGTAGCTGTTTAAGATGAGTGGCTGAATGAATTAGAGTACTACTGTCCTTAATTAATCATGTCTGACTTGAACTCTTCAGTTGGCAACATAACCTCTAAGTGACTCTGCTCTGACACTTTTTCTCTGTCTCTCTTACTCGTTTTTGTTTGTTTTTAAATGGGGGTGGGGGGGTGGTGAAAAAAAGTATTTGTGCTCCAGGAATTTTGGTATCTTCACACTGCTGGATTTTATCATATAATTTTAACACACAACGCACGGTCAGCCCCCCCACCCTTGCCTTTAACTTTGACACATCCACAGTCTGTGTAATAATGAACTCAGAGACAGCTATTTCTGTGAAAGAAATGTGTACACGAAATTGCGTCTTGTGAAAAGAAGTGGGTCATTGACAGAACATGTCTGAGCAATGAACTATAAGCATTTGCCTCATAAAAAAAAAAATTGGCAAAAACCAACCAACCAACCAACTCAAAAGAATAAAACCTCTTGTTGCCTGAAAATTCAATGTTCTTGTTAGTGCGATCAAGTTAAGTCCAGAGACTTGCGCTGAAGAAAAGTTTATTGCTAGTCCGAAAACAAAAACTCATATTGACTGTGGACAAAATTTACAGATTTGAAAAAAAAAAATTTATTTTTTTAATTTTTATTTTTTTAAGGTTTATCAAGAATTCAGCACTGCCACTTTCTGAAGGCCAAAAAAAGGGTGGGGGGGTGGGGTATCTTTTATGACTGTTTACCTGGGTCATAATGAATATTGTACACAAAATCTCTGTGTGGACAAATGGATATTGGTTCCATAACCATCTCATCATCATCCACGGATGTTTTGGAATTACGGCAAAATTGATGTGAGTGAAAAATGTGACATGGACCGATTCACTTCTGAACTGATTCTACTGCATAATTTCAATTTTGTTCACACTTGCAGAATAAGAAATCGCAGCTATGCAGAAACTTTTGACTGTAGTGAACCAAGTATTTGAAGAGCAACTGTTTTTAAAATAACGCTGTTCTGTGCATAGTGCAGTATATGTGTAAAAACGAAATGTTTTTTTAAGATTGAAATACTGCTGACTGAAAAAAAAAGTATTATCTAGTCTCCAGCAATCTATCACATTTTTGCTTTAACTGGTATTCCGTATTTTCAGTGAAAACATCAAAATCAAGAGAGATTGCAAGTGGTTGTCTTATGTTTTTTGTCCAACTGAATATATAGACTGGCTTCTTATTTTGAACCAACAGAATAGTCTGTTACTTTTTTTTTTTTTTGATATTAGAATGTACATTATGTGAATGATTATGCACAACCAATGTTTTATTCAATGATATGGGTAAACTATCATCTGATTCTGAAGATGGTCACGCCAAGAAATATGTAGTCTAAACATGTTTTCAAGAACTGGTCAAACATTGCATTTCTCTAACTTGATATTGGACGTGAAGTTCAGAAATGATTTTGTTTATTTATCTTGAGTTGTCTCTTTTGTGTGTGTTTTTGTTTCTTCTTTCTTATGGAACATTCCTGTGATTTCAGAAACAGAAGTTTATATTTTTCTAGCAGAATGCATTCGGTCAGTGTTGGTTTGTGACAGATATGTGAAAGAGCGTTGAATCAGCAATTTTCATTGTTCAAAATTGCTTTCATCTCTTCTTAAAAAAAACTTTGTTTTAAACCAGCATCTTTATATCGTGCTGGATTTTCATTTGTGTAAGAGTAACCTATCATGCTGAAAAACAAATCAACCATTTTTGCTGACAAAACTCGACATCATGCCTCTCCAGAAGTGACATTACTCACCACACCATTGTCTGAAGTTGGCGCCAATAACCGTGGAACATTGCACAAGCAGTGTGTTCAGTGTGGTGTTGTGTGTTTAGGTGTGCAAAGTAGACTTCAATCACCAAGTTCTGCTGTGGCTGATCATCCCACATAAACCAAGTGGAAGAAAGCGTTACTAGTGTTGTCAGTAAAATCACCAAGGGCTTATAGATATATGTATATGAGGAGACTGAGCAAACACTGCCCCATTGAAAGTGAAACAGCTTATCTTTGATAGTCTGCCATGTATCTTTATTGGGTGAAAATGAAGTGTTGAGCAGTGAGTCATAATACCTCCATTAGGATTCCAGCAATATTGTTCCTTCATACATGTTGGTGACGAGAGTGCCCTATCATCGCCGTACCATAGCAGGGTACATGATCAGGTTCTGTACTGTGCCATGTTGTGTGATGTGACATGACCTGAACACCACAACTCTTTTCATTGACCAACGCACACTTTAGTAACTCCTGTTGGTGGTCTTGTCACATGGGGGTCTCCCAGACACACACCTTTGTACGTGATCAGGTGTCATTACATACATATCCATGTTGTGTTTCTCCACCTCCTTCTCCTCCGTCCTGCCTCACCTCTCCTCACTGACACACCGTGGAGTCCCCCCAACCACCCTCCCCTGTTCCCGTCTTTCAAGCTGCCTAGTGCCTTGGGCCACCTCCTTTCATTGGTTGTCACAACCCCACCCCCTCCCTTATCCTCCCCATCCAGTCATGACTCTGCGCTGAATCATATGGACGTGTGGAAACATGGTACAGGTACAGACATGTTACCTGTCGTGTGATCATCACCTGCCCAAGTGACCAGCTGACTCCCCCACACCCCCTTCCCATCACCTGAACCCTGCTCACCTCCCCTTTTCACTTTTAGTTGTTTTTTTTACTTGTTATGTGTGTGGTTTTGATCTCTTTTTGTTGTGTGTGGGGGGAGCTGTCAATACCTAGAACTTGTAGGACGCCGCCTAATGTGTGTGAAACTTGATGAACACGAAGCATTCCACACCAGTCACTGAAAGATGGACATGTACTGACTTGGATCCACTGTTGTCCAAGAAAGCATTGTCAGGTTTTATGATTGTTGTTGCCCAGTTTCTTCCTTACAAGGAAATGGGATGATTATTAGCTGATTATCTCTCTAAGTGTATGGGGAGGAGGGTGTGTGTGTTAATCTGTTTTAAGAACAATATTTTCACAGAAGTTCCTTTGAAAAGAAAAACTTTATTGTTAAACAGCTCTTTTCGCAGTTCCTCTTTTCAAGTGCATAAGATACAGCTAAGCATCAAACATTAAAACGAACAAATCATTGACATGTTTGTCTCAAGTAATTTTGAAAATTATTGATGCAGATCTTGTTTATCATCCATTGCATACATATTAATTTAGTTGTATTTTTAAACTAGACGCAGTTTAAATAGTGACCTTTCCTTAAAGACACTTCTGATATATTCTTGAAGTTCCATTTTTATGCAACATCAGTAATAATTTTAAATGGCAGTGATTTTTCTGTAACCAGAAGTGTTGACTTAATTTACATGGACAATGGTAGAGTTCATATTGTAAGAGCATGGTATCAAAGATGAGTCAGCAGAGATGTGTTTCCAAAAATGTGTTCACATGCTTTCGGGAAGACGTGCAACATGCTCATGGAGAAGAATCAAAGAACAGGCTACACAGCTCGTTCCCTTGGACCAGGTGACAGTAGATTTTTCTTTTTTTAGAACCTGGATCCAACTTAATTATTCAGGTACAAAAGTGGATGTAGTTGTATTGAATTAAGCATGTATTTTTTAACCAATTTTTTTTATAAACCATATATTCAGGCAGTACTGATTAATATTGTGATTATGACTTCACAGAAGCATTGTGTGATAAGAAAGAAGCGTGAGGATTTCACCACATTGGAATTTTTTTTTTTTTTTTTTTTTTTTTTAATGCATTCCTTTACCTTGGTGTTCTGAGGCAATACACTCCCCCATCCCCAGACTCCTCCATGTATGGACCATCCACTGCCCCCTGGTTTGTTTCTGTTCCAACATGTCACATGCTGTGTCATTGGGTTCAGTGCTACATGCAATATATGATATATAGGACACCATTTGGATCGGAAGTCATGTAGAATGCACATCTTCTGTTAGAGGAAAAGACAAAAACAATAAAATTCATAGAAAGCTTTGCTGTGTCCGTCGTTTTTCTTGTTTACAGCAGATGTGGTGTAGCATTAGTAGATCAGTCTGCAGGCTTGTCAATTTCCTCGACACTGTTTTCTTTTTCACCACTATTCTCTTTCTGAATGTCACGACTTCCTGTGATCGTACCTTGGAAGGTAGAATCTTGGTGTTGCACTGAAGATAAAAGATGTGTGTGGTGTGAACTATGACTTCCCTGACCAACCATCCTCTTGGTTCCTAGCTGGTTTTCCTAATGGACGACTTGGTGAACAGACTGAGCACATGTCATTTACTGTTCCTAATGGACGACTTGGTGAACAGACTGAGCACATGTCATTTACTGTTCCTAATGGACGACTTGGTGAACAGACTGAGCACATGCCATTTACTGTTCCTAATGGACAACTTGGTGAACAGACTGAGCACATGTCATTTACTGTTCCTAATGGACAACTTGGTGAACAGACTGAGCACATGTCATTTACTGTTCCTAATGGACGACTTGGTGAACAGACTGAGCACATGTCATTTACTGTTCCTAATGGACGACTTGGTGAACAGACTGAGGACATGCCATTTACTGTTCCTAATGGACGACTTGGTGAACAGACTGAGCACATGCCATTTACTGTTCCTAATGGACGACTTGGTGAACAGACTGAGCACATGTCATTTACTGTTCCTAATGGACGACTTGGTGAACAGACTGAGCACATGCCATTTACTGTCAGCCAATGAAACATCCCAGCAGATGTTTGTGCACCTCACATAATGACATATCATCAAGGAATTCATGCTTGTGAAGTTCATGCAACGACAAAACGTCGAGGGATTCACGCTTATGAAGTATGTTACCAACTGTTATCCCTGTGGTTTGTATGAACTTGGTCGCAGGGAACATTTCCCTACCCCTTGAATCAGACTTGTGGAGCTTGGTGCGGTCATAAACCATTTAACGCTTGCCCCAGCTTGATACAAAACTATTAATTTATTTTTAAGTTACCATTAGTAGAGGCAGTAAAAACACACACATTGTTCTTCAATACCTTACTCCCAACAGCAGAATGAATTCAGTGTGTGAGAATGTACACACATGCTTAAGCAGCTGTAATCTTTATAGATAGAACTTGGAAGTGACTGGTCTGAAAATATCCCTCCCCATCCAAAAATTCAAAGCAAGATTAAAGTGAAAGCTGCATGGACCGTACACAGACTTCCTTACATGTATGTATATCTAAACTGTTAACAGCAGTCGCCTTCTTTTGGACACAGATTTCCATACATGTATACCTTAACTGTTAACAACAATCACCTTCTTGACATGATTCCCCTCCTTCAACACGTGTGGTCAAAATCAAGTCATGCAGCTAAAGCCCATCACTGACAAAGGCTGAATCCCGTCAGTCTGTGCACTACATGTTAACATCATCCACCTGACATCACTGGATTTTAATGGCACAGTCGTTTGCTGGGAAATACCACACAGTCTGTCTCTGGCAAATCTAGAAATATAGTCTATAATATCTGAGAGTTCACAAGACAATCTTTACAAAAATCACCCAAGAATTTTGATGACAAAAGATAACGCGTCCACCGCACAACATGAGTCGATCAATCCAGAAAATTATTTTTTTAATGACAAACTGACCACATGACTAGTATGGGTCTTGACAGACCCATGATCTACAGACTTCTGAACTGCTGCTTTAGCAAGAATGGGTCTGACAGACCTACGCAGCGGGACTAAGTGTGTTGTGAATGACGAAGCAGGCTGAAGGTCACAGAACGTTCACACATCTTCCCCAGCAGCCTCCTCCTCGGGCACCTCCAGGAACTCCATCAGAGTGGACACATGTTCTGACACCTGAAGACACACCAACCAACCTGTCACTGGAAGGACTAACACACAAACTGAAGCTTTCTGCCAGTAACAGTTCCACAGTTACCTAAACAGCTTATCAAAACCTATTGAATCTGCAACCTGCAGGTTGAATTAATTGCAGCAAATTATTTGAATAACACAAAAATTACATATCTATGCAATAAACAAGCTAACATTTGAAATCCATTAAAAAAAAAAAAAAAGGTGACACACTCAATAATAAATCTTAAATGAACAATAATAAGACGTGGTGAACTGATAATGCACCTGGATGCTAGTCTTTGGGGAGATATGATAAATCGGCGAAACAGCACATACACTTTGTGCACATGAAGAACCCATGGCAACAACAACAGATGTCCCTGGCAAACTTCCATCATAGAAATCCACTTTTACGAGTAAACAAATATACACACAAAAACAATAAAAGATTTAAAGAATAAAACAGAATATAAAAAAGCTGGAGGAACCAGAATTTGACGATGAGCTGTCCCTGTGGGGGGAGCAACCTAAATTTCACTGTGTGATATCAAAATTATACACACCACAGATGCATAAACAGACACACACATACTCTGATTTATAGGGACACTTATATAGTACCTATCCCCTTGGTCAGACCAAGCTTAAGTGCTTCACAAACACAGTCATTTGCACAACAGGCTGCCCACATGGGTACAGCAGAGAGACAGCTGCCTTTGGGCGCTTGTCATTTGTTTCCCGTTTCATTCAGTCAGGCTTCAGTCGCGCGCACACACACACTCACACACACACAGTCACATTCATACACACACATGCACGCGCACATATGCTCTCTCTCACACACACACGCACACATACACACACACACACACTTGCATATGACACTCTCTTACAGGGTTCTCCATGGTTGGTGTCATGTGTTGCACATCATTGTTGGTACCTACCTGTGCGGCAGTCACACCCTGCAGTCTGGTGGCGATCAGCTGACAGGTGTTCATGGAGACCCCATGATCTCTGACCATCTCCACTATCATTCGGTCTTGTTCACTGCAAGTAGGAGAAAAACCAGATTCATACATATATTCAATGGATGGACTGTGGCGAAAGGGCTAAGACGCGTATCTGCCAATGCAGTGTCTGTGAGGGTCTGGGTTCAAATCCTGGTCTCACCTTCTTCTCCCTACTTTGACTGGGAAATCAAAGTGAGTGTGCAATCGTTTGCATGAGATGATAAACTGAGGTCCTGTGTGCAGCATGTACTTGGCACACTGAAGAAGAGCCAATGGCAACAAATGGACATCCTCTGGCAAAATTCTAATGAAGAAATCCACCCTGAGAGGTACACAGATACACATATGCATGCACTCAAGGCTGGACTAGCGCTTGGGTTATGCTGGTGGTCAGGCATATGCCTAGCAGATGTGTAGCATATACGGATTTGTCTGAATGCATTGATGCCTCCTTAAACTGAAAGTAAATGGATGGACTGTATACACATGCACACGCATATGCAGGCAAGTATGCACTCTTGTAGTCACATGCACATCTGACGTCTGATGCAGTCATTCAAGCACACTCAAGACAGGACAATAACTCTTCCATGTGTTTAAACTCACAAAACCCTCACACATAAATCAGTAAATAAACATATGTGACCAGTAATACTGCCAGGTAAACTGCCATCGTTTTTAGCACACTTAACTGGTACTGATTTTTAGTTCCTACTCACAGACAAGACAAAAATTTGAAATGTCTGTTCAAAAGAACATGAGTCAGTCATTACAATCTCAGCCCCCTCTGTCAATCATCCCCTCTGTCAATCATGTCTCAGCCCCCTCTGTCAATCATCCCCTCTGTCAATCATGTCTGTCTCCTCTGTCAATCATCCCCTCTGCCAATCATCCCCTCTGTCAATCATGTCTCAGCCCTCTGTCAATCATGTCTCTGTCAATCATCCCCTCTGTCAATCATGTCTCAGCCCCCTCTGTCAATCATCCCCTCTGTCAATCATGTCTCAGCCCCCTCTGTCAATCATGTCTCAACCCCCTGTCAATCATCCCCTCTGTCAATCATCCCCTCTGTCTATCATCCCCTCCGTCAATCACGTCTCAGCAGTACTACCCTCACATGCCTATCTGAATACCTCGTCCAGTCGATGTCGCCTTGGTAGAGGTCATCCTGTTTCCTTACAGGACTGAGGCCAGTGGCGGTGGTGGTGGTGGAGGTGGGCTGGGGATCAGCGGGGAAGGACAGGTCCATGGGTCTGGGCCCAGTGACGTCTGCCGGCTGCTTCGAGGAGTCGGCTTCTTCCTGCCTGCTCTCTGGGTACTGCATCATCTGGACAGGGAGGCCAGTACAGTGAGCAGCAAAGCACAGGACGGGACTGACATGAAGGGATTGTGTAAAACAATCACTGGTCGTGCAGGAAATAAGATATCACAAAATTATATTAAAAATCAATGCCCATTCCGTGGTTGCACAGACAGTAACAGATATCAGTCTCAATTATTGTCCATTTTTGAAATAATGATTTTGTTTATAAAAAGTTTGGACTGCAAGTCTGTTGGTGTGCTGAGGTGAATCATTTGTGTTTGTATTTGTATAATGGACATAGGTAGGAAGACAGTGAGCGAGAAATACAAATACATGTGACAAGGAAATGTGTGCGCCTGCGTGCTTGTGTTCATGTGTGTATTAAATGATTGGAGAAATACAGCCATAAACAGAGGGAAAACCTGAAATGGAGAAAGACAAAATTCTTGAACAGCAGACTTCACACCAACAGGTGATGATACAGTGATTCTAAGTATGACCCTGAAGGGGACAGAGCCTGTGTTTCGAACAAGACTGATCCAAAAAGTACCCTCCCCCTCCCAGAACAGAACAATAACAACAAAAAAACTGATCACACAGAACAACACACAAACATCCTGTATCCACTGATGCTCTCCCCCACTGCCCCCCACACCACCATCCCCAACCCCTTTGTTCCCTACACAAAGCACCACCTGTTTAGTTCTTGTCCAAAAAGCTGGTGAGAGAGAAAAAAGAAGTAATAATATTCAGAGACACATATGCAGAGACCCAGGATTTGTTTGACACAAAACCCACAGACCTAGAGAAAATCTGGTGAACAGTTCTTCTCTGCAAAGAAGTGATATATTCAGATACATATGCAGAGACCCAAGTTTTGACACAATACCAACAGAACCAGAAGAAAACCTGGTGAATGGTTCTTCTGTGCGGCACCCCAATGACTTCAGAGTTGAGGGAGAAGAAGAAGAAAAAGATGTATTCAGAAGATTTGTCAAAAAAACAATATAAAACACACACATTCTGTCAAAAAACAACAACAAAACACACACACACACACACCCTGTGACCCTACCTTTGACAGCATTGCCGACATGCTGGAGTTGCTGTGCATATCAAAGGGGAGGGACACACTGCTGGATGCCGTTCCTTCCCTCATCTGTTCAAACAGAGCACTGAGCGTGTCCTCAGACATCAAGGGCTGCATGATGGTGGTGGTGGTGGTTGCTGTTGACGATGACGGTGACTGCCTCGCACCCACACTGCCCGACGACCCAGGCTCCTGCGAGGAGTACGACAATGACGGCTGAGCACAGTCTGACGGCTGTGTTCCCTGCAGCAGTCCTGCAAAGCTCCCCCTCTGCATGTTCTTGTGTGGGGAGGTGATGGTGGGCAGTGAAGGAGCTTCCTCATCACTTGGTTTGTCACCGTCATCTGTCGTCGCCTTGCCCAGCCCTGCCCTCGTGCTCCCCCCCACACCCCCTCCTGCCGCTCGCTGGTCCCCGGTGGGAAGGGGAAAGAACCCCCTCTGCTCATGAAGGCTGGGCAGGGTCTCCGCCAGGCTGGGGTTGTGGAGGGAGGAGTTGAACATGATGACGGTGTTGTCGGGCCCCACCACGGACACTGTGCCCAGACACTTGTTGGACACGATCCTTGGGGGCTTCCAGGAGGCACCTGCCACACCTGAAGAGGGGCAGATCAAATCATATCAAATCAAATCAAATTGTGTTGATTATCGCCCAGCCGACCGCAAAAGGGTCCATTTCAGGGCTGATCACCTGTCAGTTCTTACAGCCTGTCAAAGAGCACACAAAAGAATGTAAAATGATTGATTAAAAAACAACATTCACCCTTTGGTCGCTTTAGTCGCCGATTAGTGACTTGCAGTGAGAACACCTCAGTCACCGCAGGACAACTTGTAGGGAAAAGTCGGGGACTTTAGCACTGATGTTAACAAACTTGCACTTCTCTGCAATAAGTTACAATAAATTTAGCCAGCACTTCCTGACAAATGTACCAGAAACAGCCATCTCATTTTAGAACCAACTCTCGTGTGGATTGGAGCTATTTTCAGCAGCTTTTTTTAAACTTAAGTTTGAACAATGGCAAGTTCTTCAACCAGTTCACACTGTAACCAGCAGTCTCGCTTTAGACCATGCTACACAAGACAACAAGCTTCAAGTCCAACTGAAAGTCAGTTGGCAGATAATGATTTTGCTGCTGACAGTGACAATTCGTGCCACATGGCAACGAATAAAACGAGTTCCCCACATTCCCACTTTGCTGCTGACAGTGACAATTCATGCCACATGGCAACGAATAAAACGAGTTCCCCACATTCCCACTTGCTGCTCTGCTGCACAAGCAGTTTTCAGCTAGACTATGCAGCTGACTTAGCCGGCCAGTAGCTGTCAGCAGCTTGAACACAGCTGGTGATGAAAGGATTAAAAACACCAATTCACTCACGTCTCACCCAATCTACAGCTTGAACACAGCTGGTGATGAAAGGATTAAAAACACCAATTCACTCATGTCTCACCCAATCTACAGCTTGAACACAGCTGGTGATGAAAGGATTAAAAACACCAATTCACTCACGTCTCACCCAATCTACAGCTTGAACACAGCTGGTGATGAAAGGATTAAAAACACCAATTCACTCATGTCTCACCCAATCTACAGCTTGAACACAGCTGGTGATGAAAGGATTAAAAACACCAATTCACTCATGTCTCACCCAATCTACAGCTTGAACACAGCTGGTGATGAAAGGATCAAAAACACCAATTCACTCATGTTAAAAACACCAATTCACTCATGTCTCACCCAATCTACAGCTTGAACACAGCTGGTGATGAAAGGATTAAAAACACCAATTCACTCATGTCTCACCCAATCTACAGCTTGAACACAGCTGGTGATGAAAGGATCAAAAACACCAATTCACTCATGTCTCACCCAATCTACGTACACTCAAACCAAGCTCACCTGAAGGGGGCATCAGTAGAGGGCTGACTGTGGAGCTGGGACCCGCTGACTGCAGCTCTGGGGCCGACTCCGACTCCGGGGTCAGTCCTGGCTTGGGGGCCAGGGACTGCATGGACGCCGACACCTGACGACCAGGCTGCATACTCAGGATCCTCTTCCGCATCTGGAACAGACACGAGCTTGTCAGACCATGGCGATGTTAAAGAATAATGATGTTCAAACATGATAAAAAGCAATCCAACAAAATGATACTCCCATCTCACAAGATTGTGAAAAGCTCAGCATACTTCCAGAGGTACCTGACCTGCAGTAGGTTATTAAACATCGTTATGTCGGCAAGGCTGGACCAGTGCTGCTTCACCACACTGCAGCCATTCACTGTTACCAGCTGAACCTACTCTCACATCAGCCCCAAACAATTCTACTTCAACCCTTACAGCTTTACTGACCGGAAAAAGACAAACATTTATCAGATTCAGACCTGGAGGCTTTTTCTCAAACGAATGTCTCACAACTGTCAGCAAAAATCAAACCCTTTGTGCATGATGCACTGGAAAGAAAGGAGGACAAGAGCCACAGTGTGAGATGAGGAAGTTGGCAGAATTGTTTACACCTATCTGCCATTACAGTGTCCGTGAGGGTCTGGGTTCAATTCCCACTCTTGCCTCTTCTCCCAAGTTTGGAAAATAAAACTCATCATCTAATCATCCGGATAAGATGACAAACCAAGGTCCCTTGTGCGCACTGAAAACCAATGCATGGCAACGTAAGTGGCAGAATTCTGTTGAAGAAATCCACTCTGATTGGTACACAAATACATATGCATGCTCTCAAGGCCTGACTGAATGTGTTGGGTTACGCTGCCCGTCAGGCATCTATCTAGATGCCTGGCAGATGTGGTGTAGCGTACATGGATTTTTTCCAAGGAAGTGACACCTCCTTGAGAAACAAACTCAAACAAAGTGACATCTCTTTGAGAAACAAACTCAAACAAACAAGGTGACACCTCCTTGAGAAAAAAACTCAAACAATGACACCTCCTTGAGAAACAAACTCAAACAAAGTGGAACCTCCTTGAGAAACAAACTCAAACAAAGTGACACCTCCTTGAGAAACAAACTCAAACAAATTGACACCTCCTTGAGAAACAAACTCAAACAAAGTGACACCTCCTTGAGAAACAAACTCAAACAGTGACACCTCCTTGGGGGGGGGGGGGGACTCAAACAAAGTGACACCTCCTTGAGAAACAAACTCAAACAGTGGCACCACCTTGAGAAAAAAAAAGGGAAAAAAACTCAAACAGTGACACCTCCTTGAGAAACAAACTCAAACAAAGTGACACCTCCTTGAGAAACAAACTCAAAGTGACACCTCCTTGAGAAACAAACTCAAACAGTGACACCTCCTTGAGAAACAAACTCAAACTGTGACACCTCCTTGAGAAACAAACTCAAGCAAAGTGACACCTCCTTGAGAAACAAACTCAAAGTGACACCTCTTTGAGAAACAAACTCAAAGTGACACCTCCTTGAGAAACAAACTCAAACAGTGACACCTCCTTGAGAAACAAACTCAAAGTGAAAACTCCTTGAGAAACAAACTCAAACAAAGTGAAAACTCCTTGAGAAACAAACAAACAAACAAAGTGAAAACTCCTTGAGAAACAAACTCAAACAAGGTGAAAACGTCCTTGAGAAGCAAAGTGAAACAACAAAGTGAACGTTGTGCATGATGCACCGTCAACAGGAGGAGGGCGAAGGGCAGAAGTGTGACTGACCCGCATGTTGCTCTCCCCAGGCTTGGGCAGCAGACGGACCTTCTTCCCTGGCAGGCCGGCAGTGGGCAGTGCCGTGAGGACGGTCGGGGGGAGGGGCTGGGAGGGGGAGGGAGAGGCCGGCCGCCTGCCGGCCAGGGGCTGCACTATCTCCTCCACATTGTACCGCCGCACCGGGTGAGCCAGCAGCTCTGGACGCTGAGCTGTGGAGTGCTGAGCGAGGGATTGCTGTGCTGACGGCTGCTGAGTGATGACAGAGGGCTGAGCGGCTGGGTGCTGACCGGGCGAGTGCTGACTGAAGGTCTGCTGGGCGATGGACTGCAGACTTGGGGGCTGCTGAGCCAGCGTGTGTCGGAGGGACGGCTGCTGAGGGTGTGTGTGTGCAGGGACCTGCTCCTGGGAGGACAGCTGACCCGTTTCTTTGGAGCTCAGCGGAGAGCGGACCCCTTCCTCCACAGGAGCCATTCTGGGCTGTTTAGTGGGGCTACACTTCCCATCCTCTTCCTCCTCCTCCTCCTCCTCATCCTCCACATCCTCCTCATCTTCATCCTCTTCATCCTCATCATCGTCAGTATCAGGCTTTTCATCGTCTTCCTCTGTTTCTGGTTTCTCATCTTCTGTGCCCTTGTCGTCCTCTGTGTCCACGTCATCTTCCAGGTCATCATCATGGTCATCCTCATCAGCCTCGTCCAGGATTGCCGAGCAGTTGAAGGCTCCCCGTGAGTGGGCGGAGGGAGGGGGGAGGTCTGGGGGGAGGGGCATGGGCACAGGGTCGTAGAACGTGGCGCTGACAGGGCGGCGCGTGGTTACGTTGCTGGGCTGGAAGTACAGCTGTCCATCCACCACCTGCAACACAACTCACACCTGTAGCGATGTGCGTGTGTGTCAAAGTCTGCCACTGATTCAATATTTGAATGCCTCCTTTCAGATCTCTCTCTCTCTCTCTCTCTAGAATTTGCAAAAAAGAAAGGCTCTCTTTAGCTTGTTAACATCAGATCAGGAGGTGATAATTTTGATGGCAAAATTCATATCAGAAGCTTAGAAAATTAGGCAAAAATCATTACAAACAGATACAAACTGCATGGTCAGACAGGTTTGACATTTTCTTCTTTTGTCAGTGTAGTATAGATAGATGAATGAACATAGTTATTATCATGTGTTGGGAGGCCTGTTGGTTGCTACCATTGTTCTTCATGGAAAAAAGGAAATTTTCTATCTAAAATTACGTTTAAATAATATACTTACCGTGACCCAACTAGTGCAGACTCCGGCAGGGGTCTGACATTACTGTCCTGTGCAAACTACTATCCGCCTATGCGGAGAAAACGAAACTACGGCCGATAACCTCCCGGAAGTAGGTAACCTCCCCTTTGTCCCGCTGGCGAGTGCCCTCTTTTTCCGGCAGCCATTATGACTCCTGTTCCTGTGCTCTTCATACGGCTAAGTTTTTTCGTATTATCTGTCTGTCTGTCGATTCTCTGGCATTCTTGTTTTTTGTCAAATTTTGTCTTCAACCAGGTCACATAATTATATGGTTCGATTGGGAGATCAGGGCTAAAATTAAGGTGTGATCGCAATCGATTCGTGGACACTCTGGGCCCTCTATTTCTGGCCCTCTCAACAATGTCAACCTGCCGCCTCCTGCACTTCTTTCGCTCCCTCCGGTCGACTCCAGACCTCCACCGCCTCCTGCACCTTCTCCAGCGACTTCTTTCACCATTTTCATTCATTTATTATAATGTTTCGTTATGCAATGACAGTATGTTGACGCATTCACAAATGCCATAAGGACGTCATGGCCAATGACATTAAAGTGTCAAAACGTCAAGCGTCTCTCTCTCTCTTTCTCTTTCCGTTCCCCATACATGCTATTCTGTTTGGCAAAGCAAAGTAGGTGTATTTCTGTGAATTGCCCCATCATATCCTCCTTTCTCTTTTACGTATGGGCCAGTGGCCTTCACAGTTAAACCTGTGTCAGTGTGACTGTCAGTGCCTCTCCTTCCTGTCCAATTGCACAAAAAATGCTCTGTGTGAACTATATTTATTCATATATCTATCTACCTATTTTTGTTCGTTTTGTCCACACAGTGTTGTTCTTTTGGTCCACAAAGAACATCCCTGGCAAACTTCTGTTGAAAAACCCGCTTCGATAGTAAAACAAATACACTTTCAGACAAAACAAACATGGGAAGAGAAGGGTTGGTGCTCCTCTGTGATGACGTACTCTCCCAGGGTAGAGTAGATCAAATTTCACAGAGAAATCTGTTGTGTGGCCTTCTGGCAGCCAGCCTAACATTGATAGTTCCCACTGGGACTGCAGCAGACTTATTCTTCTTCTGCTTCTTCTGCATTCGTGGGCTGCAACTCCCACATTCACTCATATGTGCACGAGTGGGCTTTTATGTGTATGACCATTTTTACCCCACCATGTAGGCAGCCATACTCCGTTTTCGGGGGGTATGCATGCTGGGTATGTTCTTGTTTCCATAACCCACCAAACGCTGACATGGATTACAAGATCTTTAACATGCATATTTGATCTTCTGCTTGCTTATACACACGAAGGGGGTTCAGGCACTAGTGGGTCTGCACATATGTTGACCTGGGAGATCGGAAAAATCTCCACCCTTAATCCACCAGGTGGTATTACCAAGATTCGAACCCAGGACCCTCAGATTGAAAGTCCAACGCTTTATCCATTCGGCTATTGCAGATAAACCTGGGTGTGGCTGTCTACGGGGATCTTGGAATGAATGGCAAGGGAGTAACGCCGCTGAAGTGGTGCAGACAATGGGACATTTAAAAAAAAAAAGAAGAAGAAAACAAAAAATAATAGATAGCACTTGTATGGCACAAACTCCCTATGCAATACATATACAATACTGCATAATAACATACCTCTGCACATGAAAAAACAACACATATGTGTTTCTATACATCAAGACAATACCACAAATTGCAGGCATGAACACACACACACACACACACACACACAAGACAAAAATACCCTACACATGCACACAAGCACACACACACACACACACACACACATGCTCGCACTCACACAAACACCCACCCACAGACACTCACACAACGCATGATGATTTCAGCAGAGGGTAAAGTAAGGTGGGCAGGAGGAGGAAGAATGCAGACATGAATTAGCTGTGCTTCAGCACACCCAAAGGCCTGTTTGAACAGAAGGCTTTGTTTTTTTTCAAGTTTGTGTTCAAAGAGGACAGCGCAGGTGTGTGTTGTGTTGTGACAAAAACAAAAAGTACTTCACTACAATACCTTGAGGCAGCAGTTATCGCAGTGTGTGTACTTCTCCTTCTTCTTTCGCTTGGTGAAGGACATCCTGTGGCAAATGCAGGGACAGCGGCGGGTGCGGTAGGGGTCGTTCTCATCAGGGAAGGTGATGTCCTCGAAGTCGTCAGGTGACCTGTTCCCATCATCGTCGTCGTCTCCCTCCCTCAGCCGGATGGTCTCAAAGTCGCTGGACATCATGTGGCTGAAAGCAGGCGGCAGCGGAAAACTGCTGTACTGATTTTCATCTGGAATGTCTTTTTTGACTCACTTGTATAAACAAAGTGAGTCTATGTTTTAACCCGGTGTTTGGTTGTCTGTGTGATTGTGCGTGTGTGTCTGTGTGTCCGTGGTAAACTTTAACATTGACTTTTTCTCTGCAAATACTTTGTCAGTTGACACCAAATTTGGCATAAAAATAGGAAAAATTCAGTTCTTTCCAGTCATCTTGTTTAAAACAATATTGCACCTCTGGGATGGGCACAAAAAAATTAAAAAATGAAGCCTAATCATATGCAAACTGCATTTACTGTTATATTTACTGTTATATTTATATTTTTTGTATTCTCTAAACTTGGCACTTTGATCTGATATTCTGACCCAACAACAAGAGCAGTCATTATTATCATTTTTTGTTCAAACAGGAACTTCTTTTGCTAAGCATGGAAGTTTTTTTTATTTTGCAAACGTTTTGGTGCAGATAGTAAAAAAAGGGAAATTACTCTGTAATTAATGCTAGGGGACTTAATTTGATTCAAACTGATCTTTCTCATCTTAAACATTACATTTTGAAATTATACTCAATACATAAAAAGCTTGGATTTTTTTTTTAAAGTGTATCACAAGTGAGTCTTGAAGGCCTTGCCTCTCTTGTTTTTGTTGTTGTTTTTTTTACTGCTTTCTTCAGCTACTATTAGTGTGAAAACACACACACACACACACACACACACACACACACACCACAACACCAAGGCATCCATGAAAGCAGGTTCACATCACAGATACATTTCAAGGCTGGATTTGAAGTGAAATGCTGCATCAGTCCATGTATTCACTCACTCCCCACAGTGTGGAGTGGTGTCTGCATCCGCCAAGAAAGCAAGAGAATCTGAGCGCATGCACGGCACTGAATCCCTCACTGTGACAAAAATCTCCTTTTGATGAGGAAACATCTACGTTAACAGGCAGGGTTGAAAAAAAAAAAAAAAAACGGATGAGGGGGTGGGTGTTTGGTGACACGCTCTCCCTGGGGAGAACAGCCCAGATTTCACACAGAGAAACGTGTTGTGACACACAGTAATACAGCATAATACAATAAACACAACAGAATACAATAAACACAACAGAATACAATATAACTGAATGCAATGCAATGCAGCATAACGCAAGAGAAAAGTGGACAAGACAATACGATGCAATTCAATTCAAGTATTACAACATGGCATAACATAACACAACATAACACAACACAGCACAAAACGGCAGAGCACAAAACAACACAGCACAGCACAGCACAGCACAACACAACAAACAACACAGCACAGCACAAACCACAACACAAAACAGCAGCACAGCACAACACAAAACACAAAACAGCACAGCACAGCACAACACAACACAAAACAGCAGCACAGCACAACACAAAACACAAAACAGCACAGCACAGCACAAAACACAACACAAAACAGCAGCACAGCACAGCACAAAACACAACACAAAACAGCACAGCACAGCACAAAACACAACACAAAACAGCAGCACAGCACAACACAAAACACAACACAAAACAGCACAGCACAGCACAGCACAGCACAAAACACAACACAAAACAGCACAGCACAGCACAGCACAGCACAAAACACAACACAAAACAGCACAGCACAGCACAAAACACAACACAAAACAGCAGCACAGCACAGCACAAAACACAACACAAAACAGCACAGCACAGCACAAAACACAACACAAAACAGCACAGCACAGCACAAAACACAACACAAAACAGCAGCACAGCACAAAACACAACACAAAACAGCACAGCACAGCACACAACACAAAACAGCAGCATAGCACAGCACAAAACACAACACAAAACAGCACAGCACAGCACAAAACACAACACAAAACAGCACAGCACAAAACACAACGCAAAACAGCACAGCACAGCACACAACACAAAACAGCAGCATAGCACAGCACAAAACACAACACAAAACAGCACAGCACACCACAAAACACAACACAAAACAGCACAGCACAGAACACAACACAAAACAGCACAGCACAGCACACAACACAAAACAGCAGCATAGCACAGCACACAAAACACAACACAAAACAGCACAGCACAGAACACAACACAAAACAGCACAGCACAGCACACAACACAAAACAGCAGCATAGCACAGCACACAAAACAGCACAGCACAGCACAAAACACAACACAAAACAGCACAGCACAGCACAAAACACAACACAAAACAGCACAGCACAGCACAAAACACAACACAAAACAGCACAGCACAGCACAAAACACAACACAAAACAGCAGCACAGCACAGCACAAAACACAACACAAAACAGCACAGCACAAAACACAACACAAAACAGCACAGCACAGCACAAAACACAACACAAAACAGCACAGCACAGCACAGCACAAAGCACAAAACAACACAACACAGCACAGCACAGCACAAAACCACAGCACAGCACAGCACAGCATAACACAACACCTTTCTGGAGGCTTGACGTCAGGGAAGAAGTAAAGAAAGTCGTCGTGCAGGTGCTGCGGCAGAGTGCTGAGGAAGGGCAGCAGCAGGTCCCGCAGGCTGGCCGGACTCTTGTTCTTGAAGTCCCACTTGCCCACCATCCTCAGGATCTTGGCGTGGCGCGGCGCCTTCAGTTCGTAGTGCAGCTGCCAACACCACAGAGTCACACTGACTGAACTTCTGCATCATCTTATCACTCTTCACCAGATTCATCCAGGTCTGTCAGTTGTGCCTTAAAGCCTGGGTCTCTGCAAATTGTTTACCCAGATCCTTTTTTTTTTTTTTTACCTGGATCCTATATAGTGCCTATCCTCTGTCAGAGACCAAGCTCTAAGTGCTGTACAAACATGAGTCATTTACACAGCTGCTTTCAAGCGCTCATCATTCGTTTCCTGTGTCATTCAGTCAGGCTTCAGTCTCTCTCTCTCTCTCTCTCTCTCTCTCTCTCTCTCTCTCACACACACACACACACACACACACTCACACACACACACACTCACACACACACACACACACACAAATATCAGAATGCCCGGGACAACTCTCTTGTTGCCATGTGTGCTAAATGCATGCTACACACACTACCTCGATTCATCATCTCATCATCTGAATGACTAGGGTCCAGACCATCACTCAAAGGTCTGGTAGAGGGGAGAAATTTCTGAGAGTGGTGGAAGGGGGGGATAAGCAAAGACGACAGGGTACGTATGAGTTATTTTCCGTTCTTTTTCACAGGAGTTGATGTTTGGAATTGTAAATCAGAGGGGAAATCATATACAATGTGGAATTAAAAAAATGTTCTCAAAGAACGAAAGTTACTCATCTGAAGAGTTTTCCTTGCAGGGAATATGGATCATTTTACTTTGTGTTATTGAATGATGCCTTCGGTGTTCACAAATCCTGTGGCTTGTATACAATTAAGCTACTGGATACGCTATTCTGTATACATGTCAACGACTGCAAAATAGAAATAAAAGGTTGGAGAAGATTTACATTTCAGAGCAGTCACCACAGTATCATATTGTATTGTATTGTATTGTATCGTATTGTATTTCATTGCACTGCACTGCATTGCATTGCATTGTACTGTACTGTACTGTACTGTATTGAATTACTCTTTGTCACAACAGATTTCTCTCTAAGCGTACAGCTACAACGGAACACCACCACTACACATAGGACCATGGTTTGACGTCTCATTCCTTAATGACCAGCATCCAAACCACCACTCAAAGTCTAACGGAGGGAGAGAAAACACTGCCGAGCATGGGATTCGGATCGTAAGCACTCAAAAGTCAGATTCTCTCGCTTCCTTGGTGGGGGGCACATTACCACTAGGCCACCCTTTCACTGTACAGTGGATCTCAGTCACACAAGACAGAAACAAGGTTCACGTGTTCACAGCAGCCGGGTGGCACTGAAGAGACAATTAGGTTTTGAACATCTGATGAACGGGCGCAATAGCCAAGAGGTTAAAGCGTTGGACTGTCAATCTGAGGGTCCCGGGTTCGAATCACGGTGAGGACGCCTGGTGGGTAAAGGCTGGAGATTTTTACAATCTCCCAGGTCAACATATGTGCAGACCTGCTAGTGCCTGAACCCCCTTCGTGTGTATATGCAAGCAGAAGATCAAATACACACGTTAAAGATCCTGTAAACCATGTCAGCGTTCGGTGGGTTATGGAAACAAGAACATACCCAGCATGCACACCCCCGAAAACAGAGTATGGCTGCCTACATGGCGGGGTAAAAACGGTCATACACGTAAAAGCCCACTCGTGTGCATACGAGTGAACGCAGAAGAACAACATCTGATGAACACAGCTATCCTTTCCCTTTTTTTTTTTTTGTATTGTCCTGACACCTACTGTATGATGGGTGAAAAACATAACTCGTTGAACATTTGCAACTCTCTGCATCCCCTGCCAACACCGACACCCACCCACCCACCCACACCCACACCCACACACATTCATATCTAATGATGATGATGATAATGAAGGTGACAATGCATAATAATAATCATCATAATTATAACAATAGCAATATGTATTACCATCCTTCAAACCAAACCCATCAAACCAAACCCATCAAATCATTCACATTTAATAATAGTCACACACACGCACACAAATATACACACACATTCTCTTCTTTTCTCACATAAACTCACACATGCAACAGTGTGCACGCACGCACCCACACACACACACACACACACACGTGTGCAGGCACAAAAACTACATCTTTAACTGGTCCAAGATAACCGACACAAAAAGACTGGAAGAAAGAACATTTTCATTTTCAATTCATGATTTACACTTCTCTCTCCTCAGAACGAACCACCACCACCAGCAGATAACCATCATCTTTATTCTTTACTATAACCATTTTATCTCCACTCTTCCTTCAAGATGAATATAAAATCAAATAAATAAAATCATACTAAGAGAATTCTCACAAATCAAGATCTTTAATATTCCCCAAAATCGTGTTCTTGTTGTTGTTTTTTTCTCCTTTTTTCCTTTTCAATCTGAAAAT